>NW_028261387.1:95042304-95282304 GCF_051295495.1 Thamnophis sirtalis
GAAGGAAGGAAGGAAGGGGAAGGGGGGAAGGGGGGAAGGAAGGAAGGAAGGAAGGAAAGAAAGGAAGGAAGGAAGGAAGGAAGGAAGGAAGGAAGGAAGGAAGGAAGGAAGGAAGGAAGGAAGGAAGGAAAGCCCAAAAAGGGCTGAATTATTCCCCAAAGAAGGCTGGGGGCATGGGGGGGGGGGGTTAGTTCTGGATTTTATTGTTGTTGTGAGCTACCATGAATTGTGTTTTTAGATTAGCAGTGAATGAAAGGATGACTCAATCAATTGGAGAGAAACAGAAACAGAAAGAGAGAGAGAAACAAAGGAAGGAAGGAAGGAGAGAGAAAGAAAGAAAGAAGGAAGGAAGGAAGGAAGGAAGGGGAAGGGGAAAGGGGAAGGGGAAGGGGGGAAGGAAGGAAGGAAGGAAGGAAGGAAGGAAGGAAGGAAGGAAGGAAGGAAGGAAGGAAGGAAGGAAGGAAGGAAGGAAGGAAGGAAGGAAGGAAGGAAAGCCAAGAAACCCACCAAGCTCAGGGAGCAGCAAGCTGCTTCATAGTTCATTTGTCTATGTGCCCACAAGTCACTGTGGACTCTGTTGAAAAGTCACCGAAAGAAATTAAAAACAGAATAAAATGGAATGAAAGTTGGGAAAACTCCAGCCACCTAAAAAAAACTCTTCGTATCAACTGAAGAAGCAGAAATCTACTCCAATGCACTTATCGGACTAAGAGCACCCAGCTGGCAAAAACTAAAAATCATCAACCTAATTAATAAAGTAATACAAGCAGTCCTCGATGTACAACGTACAATCCACTTACGTTGCTAAGAAAGGAGAGACCTTTGTTAAGCGAGTTTTGCCCCATTTCACGGCGTTTCTCGCCCCCTTCCTTAAGCAAATCACTGCCGTTCTTAAAGGAGTAACCCGGTTGTTAAGTGAATCCAGCTTCCCCCTCGACTTTGTTGGTCGGAAAGTCGTCAAAAGGGATCACCCTCACACACACACACACACACACACACACACACACTGCCCAGGACATGGTGACCGTCGTAACGTATGAACCAGTTGCCAAGCACCCAAATGTAAATCAGGTGACCATGGGGATGGGGAAAAGGTCGTAAGTGTGAGAAACGACCCTAAGGCATTTTTTTTCAGTGCCGTCGTAACTTCGAACCATTGCTAAATGGACTTTTGTAAGTCAAAGACTACCTGTAAGAGTAAAGTTCTACATTTGGGCAAGAAAAACGAAATGCACAGGTACAGTATAGGTGGTACCTTGCTCAACAGGAGCAACTGCGAAGGGGATCTTGGAGTCCTGGTGGACAACCATTTAAATAGGAGCCAGCCGTGTGCAGCAGCTGCCAAAAAAGCCAACACAGTTCTAGGCTGCATCAACAGAGGGAGAGAATCAAGATCCCGTGAAGTCTTAATACCACTTTATTAAGGCCTTGGGGAAGGCCACACTTGGAATATTTGCATTCAGTTTTGGTCGCCACAATGTAGAAAAGAAGTGGAGACTCTAGAAAGAGTGCAGAGAAGACCAAGAAAGAGGATTAGGGACTGGAGGCTAAAACATATGAAGAACGGTTGCAGGAACTGGGGATGTCTAGTTTAATGAAAAGAAGGAACCAGGGAGACATAGCATCTTCCAATATCTCAGGGGTTGCCCCAAAGAAGAGGGAGTCAAGCTATTCTCCAAGGCACCTGAGGGTAGAACAAGAGGCAATGGGTTGGAAACTAATCAAGGAGAGAAGCAACTTAGAACTGAGGAGGAATTTCCTGACAGTTAGAACAATTAATCAGTGGAACAGAAGTTGCCTCCAGAAGTTGTGAATGCCCCAACACTGGAAGTCTTTAAGAAGATGTTGGATAGCCATTTGTCTGAAACGTATAGGGTTTCCTGCCTAGGCAGGGGTTGGACTAGAAGACCTCCAAGGCCCCTTCCAACTCTGCTATTGTACCTTATTGTATCTAAATACACGCATGAACGCGTGACCCCAGCACTTCCTTCTCTCTTCCCCCCCCCCCCATGCATTTGCACGCGACCCCCTCCATGCCCCATTTTGGGCCTAGCAGGCCTCCCAAGACCAAAACAGGCCACAAAGAGGGGGGGAGAACACCGCACACTCCCCCCTCCCACTTTTGGGCCTAGCAGGCCTCTCTGAAGCCTCCTGAGACCAAAAATGGGCCACTGGGGGGGGGCATCGACTCCGCTCGGCCCATTTTGGGCCTAGTAGGCCTCTCTGAAGCCTCCTGAGACCAAAAACGCTCCCCCCAGCGCACGTCTCCCGAATGTGGCAGAGACCCAAAAATCAGCTGGCCGGCAGGCAGTGCACGCATGTGCGGTGAAGCTGAGGTGGGGTGAGGGCTCACACGCCCATAGAGAGGCCACAGGTGGCACCCATGGCATTGGCTGCCATCCCAGGTCAAGGGCTGTGGAGACACAGATAAGGAATAATTAGGGTGTGATAGTGAAGAAAAGGGAAATGGAAATGATTATAAAATTGGAGGGGAAGAGGAAGAGAGGAGGAGAGAAGAGAGGAAAGGAGAGAGAAAGAAGAAAGAGGAAAGGAGAGGAAGGAGAGAAGGGATAGAAAGAGAAGGAGAAGGCAGGAGGGGGAAGGGGAAGAGGAAGAGAGGAGGAGAGGAGGAGAGGAGAAGAGAGGGAAGGGGAGGGAAGGAAGGAAGAGGAAAGGAAGGAAAGCTGGAAGGGATAGAAAGAGGAGAGAGGGTAGGAGGGGAAGAGGAAGAGAGGAAGAGAGAAGAGAGGAAAGAAGAGAGAAAGATGAAAGAGGAAAGGAGAGGAAGGAGAGAAGGGATAGAGAGAAGGAGAGAGGGCAGGGAGGGGAAGAGGAAGAGAGAAGAGAGGGAAGGGGAGGGAAGGAAGGAAGAGGAAAGGAAAGGAAGGCTGGAAGGGATAGAAAGAGAAGGAGGGCAGGAGGGGAAGAGGAAGAGAGGAGAGAGAAGAGAGGAAAGAAGAGAGAAAGATGAAAGGAAAGGAGGAAGGAATAGAAAGAGAAGGAGAGAGGGCAGGAGGGGAAGAGGAAGAGAGGAGAGAAAGAGAGGGAAGGGGAGGGAAGGAAGGAAGAGGAAAGGAGAGGAAGGCTGGAAGGGATAGAAAGAGGAGAGAGGATAGGAGGGGAAGAGGAAGAGAGGAAGAGAGAAGAGAGGAAAGGAGAGAGAAAGAGGAAAGAGGAAAGGAGAGGAAGGAGAAAAGGGATAGAAAGAGAAGGAGGGAGGGCAGGAGGGGAAAAGGAAGAGGGAGGAGAGAAAGAGAGGAAAGGAGAGAGAAAGAGAAAGAGGAAAGGAGAGGAAGAAGGGATAGAAAGAGAAGGAGAGAGGGCAGGAGGGCCAAGAGGAAGAGAGAGGAGAGGAGAAGAGAGGGAAGGAGAGGGAAGGAAGGAAGAGAGGAGGAGAGGAAGGCTGGAAGGGATAGAAAGAGAAGGAGAGAGGGCAGGAGGGGGAAGAAGAGAGCAGGGGAGAGGCAAGGAAGAAGGGAAGGGAGAGGAGAGAAGGAAGGAGGTAGAGAAGGGAGGGAGGGAGAAAAGAAAGGAAAAGTGGGGTAGTGATAACACAAAGTAGGTTTATGGGATGGTAAACAAAACAACCCAGAAAGTATCTTTTAGCTTTTTATATGGAAAAACAAATACGTAAAAGTGATAAATATAAATAAGAATTGTAACCACGTATGTGAATGGATACCTGTAACTGTATGTGAGAGATTAAAAATAAAAATAAAAAACTTTTTTTAAAAAAAAGGCTTATGGTTTTCCCAGTTGCAATGGATGGCTGTGAAGGTTGGACCATAAGGAAAGTTGAACACCAAAGAATGGAGGCCTTTGGACTCTGGTGCTGGAGGAGACTCCTGCATTGAGTCCCTTGGACTGCAAGGCCATCCAACCGGTCAGTCCTAGAGGAGATCCACCCTGGCTGCTCTTTAGAAGGCCGGATCCTGAAGAGGAAACTCAAAAGACTTTGGCCACCTAATGAGAAGGAAGAAGGACTCTGTGGAAAAGAGCCTCATGCTGGGAACGATGGAGGGCAAAAGAAGAAGAAGGGGATGGCAGAGAAGGAAGTGGCTGGATGGAGTCACTGAAGCAGCCGGCGTGAGCTTCAATGGACTCCAGAGGATGGGAGAGGACAGGAAGGCGTGGAGGAATGTGGTTCATGGGTCAGACACACTTCGCAGCTAACAACAACAAATGATGCTTTGCCACTAAAGTCAAAGCAACATGGATTATTTAGGCAACAGGAGAAATTTGTGAGTGGAAGGGTGTTGTAATATAGTTCCTTGTGTAGGTGTGTGTCCCCCATGGCCCTGTTCATACTAGGGCATGCAGAGCCACGCTGAATCACACAGGAGAAAACAAACTCCTAGAACGCCATAACATCCTGATAGGGCATAACATAACATTCTGAGATGTGCCTACCATTGACGTCCAGGATTTGACCATATATAGACTGAGCAGTAGATTAGAAATTGTACTTTTACAGGCTGTTTTTAACCACGTGCTATTGCTCTTCCTGCCTTTGTCCTATCTTAATAAAAGGGGCTCTCAGACCCCAATCTGGGTCGCTCCATCTCGAGAAAGTTCGTGTCCTGTCTTTTCTCAACATTGGCCTCATGGGCGAACCACGGGAACGTACAGAAGGGACACAACTGAGACACCAAACACCCTCAGGGAACTGTGAATTGTGGGTTGTGATGGGTCGGACACAACTTCGCAACTAACAGCAACAAGAGAGTTAAACCTGCATCTATTTGGCACCTGGAAACTTTGCAAAAGCCAGGAATTACAGAGTCCTGAAGATATAAATTCTCATCCAAATTGAGGCTCAGTGGCCATCACACAGGGCCCCACGGAGGGCTGGGGACACCCCCCCCTCCAACTGTCTGCAGCCCCTCCCACCATTACAGCAGGGCAAAAATCCCACCTATAAGGAGGAGGAGGAACAGGCTCCCCTTAAAACTGGACACACCTCTGCTTTTCCTGGTGGAGGGTGGGAAATGAGGTGACGGGAATTCCATGAGGACCAGACACTTGAAAGCAACAATACAAACTGTAGCTAGGGAGTTTGCAACTGGTAGGGTTAAAGGGGGGGGGGGCGTTGTGGACTTGGAGGTCCTGGGCAAAGGGAGAGGAGGATGGATGGACCCTTCCCCTTTAAGGTTGAAGTTCATCAGTCCCACCCACCCCCACCCACCCCTTCCAGCCCTTCTCTTGCAGGCCAGAGCCCAGAAGACCCCCAGAGGGGTCTAGCCCCCTGTCTGCCTAGGGGCGTGGGGGTGGGGTAGAGAGGGGGGGTGCATGCCAGAGAGGGACTAGCACTGCCAGGCCCCTTGCAAGGCACGCGCACACACACACACACAAAACACAAGCACACACGCATACATAGACACACACAAAACACATAGACACACACAAAACACACACACACATACAAAACACACACACAGACACACACGCATACATAGACACACACAAAACACAAAACACACAAAACACACACACACGCATATATAGACACACACAAAACACAAACAAAACACAGAGACACACACGCATACATAGACACACACAAACACAAACACACAAAACACACACACACACATACATAGACACACACAAAACACAAACATACAAAACACACAGACACACACGCATACATACACACACAAAACAAACAAAACACACACGCATACATAGACACACACAAAACACAAATACACACAAAACACACACACACGCATACATAGACACACACAAAACACACACACACATACAAAACACACACAGACACAGACGCATACATAGACACACACAAAACACAAACACACACACGCATACATACACACACACAAAACACACGACACACACGCATAGACACACACAAAACACACACACACACATGCATACATAGACACACACAAAACACACACACACACACACACACACAAATACACACAGAGACACACACACCTAGGACCGCAGGAAGCCAGCGGGGCCGGCCAGTCAGGCCCCCTTTGGGGAGGGGGGGAAGAGACGGGGGGGACACAAAACTGGGGGAGGGGAGCAGAAAATCCAGCCCTCCCTCCCTCCCACCCCCACCCCCCAGGCGGCCTGGGCCTCCCGCCCCGACCTGCAAAAGTTGCAAGCTCCACTATGGGACGGGAGGGACGCCAGCCCCTTTTCCCGGGCGGGGAGGGGGAGATTCCAAAGAAGGAGGGGTGGCAAAGTGGGGTGGGGTCCCGCAAGACTGACCTCCAGCCCCGGCAGGGAAACCGCTCCGCCGCTCCCACGAAATCGAAAGCCAAGCGACGGAGAGGAGGAGCAGCGGCGGCGGCGGCGGCGGCGGCAGCGCTCAGCACGCGCCTTCCGCCTCCGAGCCCGGGCAGAGGGAATCCCCGTGACGTCACGGGGCCGGGTCTCTCTCTCCCCCCCCTCTCTCTCTCCCCCCCCCCCACCTCCTTCCCGTAACCGACCCCGCAAGCAGTCCGGAGCGACGCCCCTTCTTCACGGCCAAATCCCCGGAAGCAGAGCAGAGCCGGATTAGCCGGGAAGCGGCTTTTCCGGGCTGGTTTTTTAAAAATTTTCTTTCTCTATCTCAGCCTCCGGGATCACCTGGTGGTCCCCCGTCCCAATCCAGATTCAGCCTCTCCCGCTGCTATTGGGGGTGAGGGTGGGGGCTGCACTTTGAGGGAGCGGCTGCCTTTTTTTTTCCCAAGGAGGCAACAGGGAAGAGAGGCTGGGAGTCCTCCAGTTAAGGGCTGAGATGGAGCCCCCAATTTCCGTCGCTAAGCAAGGCGGTCGTTTGGTGCATTTCGACCCATTTTTTTGCCACAGTTGTTAAGTGAATCACAGGCTGGGTCTTGTCCCCCTGAGGTCTTGAGAGCCGCTGTGGATGGGCTTTGTAATACCCGAAACATGGTTTTTGTAACACCCTGGCTATTGAACATGGGTCTTCTTGTCTTTTAAATTTGCTTCTTCGATTGTATTGCTAACAATTTCCCATAAAACCTACTTAACCTTACTTAAATCACCAGTCCCTGCCTCCATCTCAGGAGGAGTAGGAGAAAGGGGGGGGCGGTGGAGAAAGAGCCGGAAGGGGAGGAGGAAAAGGAGGATTGTGGGAACAGTAACAACCTCACAATTGCAGTTGTTGTTGTTAAGCGAATCCATTGATTTGACTTGTCGGAAAGTTGCCAAAGGGGATTGTATGACTCCAGGACATTGCAACTGTCGTAAGTCCATGCCAGTTTCCAAGTGTCTGGATTTTGATCACGTGACCAGAGGGAGGCTGCTCATTAGTGGGATAAATGGTCATTAAGTCACTTTTTCCAATGCCGTTGTAACTTTGAATTGTCACTAAACAAACTGTTGTAAGTCGAGTACTACCCAACTCCAAGGGATTAGTGTAAAACACTAGGAAAAAAAGTTTAACATCTGAAATCAGATAGACATCCTAGATTGATGTTACTGATAAAAAAATCCAGCATATTTTCCCTTTATCACAAAATATTTGCATATTTTACAACATTCCCTATAGAGCAGGGGCCTCCAATCATGGCCACTTTAAAACTTGTGGACTTCAACTCCCAGAATTCCTCAGCCAGCTTTGCTTGAAGTCCACAAGTCTTAAAGTAGCCAAGATTGCTGGCTGAGGAATTCTGGGAGTTGAAGTCCACAGGTCTTAAAGTGGCCAGGGTTGGAGGCCCCTGCTATAGAGCAATATGTGTGGACTACAACTCCTAGAATTCCACAGCAGCCATGCTGGCTGAGGAATTCTGGGAGTTGAAGTCCACAAGTCTTAAAGTAGCCAAGGTTGCTGGCTGAGGAATTCTGGGAATTGAAGTCCACGGGTTTTTTAATGGCCAAGGTTAGATACCCCTGCTATAGAGCAATATGTGTGGACTACAATTCCCAGAATTCCACAGCAGCCATACTGGCTGAGGAATTCTGGGAGTTGAAGTCCACAAGTCTTAAAGTAGCCAAGGTTGCTGGCTGAGGAATTCTGGGAGTTGAAGTCCACAGGGCTTAAAGTGGCCAGGGTTGGAGGCCCCTGCTATAGAGCAATATGTGTGGACTACAATTCCCAGAATTCCACAGCAGCCATGCTGGCTGAGGAATTCTGGGAGCTGAAGTCCACAAGCCTTAAAGTAGCCAAGGTTGCTGGCTGAGGAATTCTGGGAGTTGAAGTCCACAGGTCTTAAAATGGCCAAGGTTGGAGGGCCCTGCTATAGAGCAATATGCGTGGACTACAACTCCCAGAATTCCACAGCAGCCATGCTGGCTGAGGAATTCTGGGAGTTGAAGTCCACAAGTCTTAAAGTAGCCAAGGTTACTGGCTGAGGAATTCTGGGAATTGAAGTCCACGGGTTTTTTAATGGCCAAGGTTAGATACCCCTCCTATAGAGCAATATGTGTGGACCACAACTCCCAGAATTCCACAGCAGCCATGCTGGCTGAGGAATTCTGGGAGCTGAAGTCCACAAGTCTTAAAGTAGCCAAGGTTACTGGCTGAGGAATTCTGGGAGTTGAAGTCCACAGGTTTTTAAATGGCCAAGGTTAGATACCCCTGCTATAGAGCAATATGTGTGGACTACAACTTCCAGAATTCTACAGCAGCCATGCTGGCTGAGGAATTCTGGGAGTTGAAGTCCACAAGCCTTAAAGTAGCCAAGGTTGCTGGCTGAGGAATTCTGGGAGTTGAAGTCCACAAGTCTTAAAGTAGCCAAGGTTAGATACTATAGAGCAATATGTGTAGACTACAACTCCTAGAATTCCACAGCAGCCATGCTGGCTGAGGAATTCTGGGAGTTGAAGTCCACAAGTCTTAAAGTAGCCAAGGTTGCTGGCTGAGGAATTCTGGGAGTTGAAGTCCACAGGTCTTAAAGTGGCCAGGGTTGGAGGCCCCTGCTATAGAGCAATATGTGTGGACCACAACTCCCAGAATTCCACAGCAGCCATGCTGGCTGAGGAATTCTGGGAGTTGAAGTCCACAAGTCTTAAAGTAGCCAAGGTTGGAGGCCGCTGCTCTAGACTAATATGTATAGGTCGGTAACCGTGAACTATCTTGAAATACTGTGGGCTGGGATTTGGCTGGAGAGGACTTCACCGAAAATTAAATAAAAGGGGTTTTATTGGCTTCGTGCGGGAATCTTTACCTTGTTGAGGATCCACTGGGAATTCTCCTCGGATCAAATCTGTTTTTCTTCAGTGGAGTCGATGAGTAGCAACCATTAAAAACCCTTTCTGCCATCCATACGGGTAGTCCTCGACTTTACGACCACAATCGTGGGACGGAGTTTTTCCATTGCTAAGCAAGGCGGTTTGTTAAGAGAATCTCACCCGGTTTTCTAATTGGAGGGTGGGGGGAGGCACAGCGAAGCAAATCACTGCGGTTTTTAAGTGAATCGTGTGGTTGTTAAGTGAATTGTGTGGTCATTAAGAGAATCCAGGTTCCCCCACTGACTTTGCTTGTGACAAGTTCGCAAACGTCAATTACGTGACGTTGGCCAACGGCCCCGAATTTCAATCCTGGCCATGCTGGGGCAGTCGTAAGTGCGAGGAACGATGGCACGTCGGTTTTTTTCACTTAGAACCGTCACTATAGGAGTGGTTGTAAGTCAAGGACTACCAGTGTTCTGGGAGTTGAAGTTCACACAAGTTGCTAAGGTTGAAAAATACCACTCTTAAGAAGCAACAGTTTTTTTTTTACAGGTGATTGGTCCTCGACTTACAACCACAATTGAGCCCCAAATATCTGTCGCTAAGTGAGACATTTGTTAAGTGGGTTTTGCCTCATTCTTCCGAGGTGGGTGAAATGAGGACCCGGATTGTTGTTGGGGGCGATATGCTGACTCTGTAAACCGCTTAGAGAGGGCTGAAAGCCCTATGAAGCGGTATAGAAGTCTAACTGCTAACTGCTAAAACGATCCCTAGCTTTGCAGAAATGTCTGTCACTCAACATCCTTTCCCATCCATTCCTTCCCCGGAAATGGTGGACCATGAAATCCAGCTGTGGGAGGTGGAAAAAGCAGGGTCTGCAACCAGATCTCTTTCTGCGGGGTGCTTGGTGCCCTCATGAGCTTGAGTTTTCGTGCAGACTTCATTACTAAACACGATAATATCAGTGTCTCAGGCCTGCAGCCATCTTTCCTTTTGCGTCTTTGGCCTGCCACACTTTCTATTATTCCGCTATGCATTTTCTATTGTGGGAAAGTGGGATTGTAGGGAGTTAGATGATATGCAGCCATAACAACATTCTTTCTAGAAAACCAAGGTCATCTTTTGTCTCTGCACTGCTGTACCTGACCAGAACTGGATGGGTGGAACTGCCAGCATGGCAGAGGGAGACTGGACCACGGGATGGACTTGTTGGTGTGGGGGGCAAGATCTTGAACTTTCAACTGGGTGGGAAAACCGGGAAGCTTTCAGATTCGGGTTTCCCCAGATGTGCCAACATGGCTCTCTTCATCAATGGGAACGTTGAGGAATACCTTTGCCTCGGACTCTGATTTACTTTTGGATGCTATTTGGAACCCTCTGACACAGTGCTAAAGGGACGAGAAAGAGGAGGACTGTGGGGGGGGGGGTCCTTTGGTGCTCTCTGAGCTTGGCTGTTTCCTTGCAGACATCTCATAACCAAGCTAGGTAACATCATCAATAGGGGAAGGGAGAGGGCTTTGCAGAAAGGAGAAGGAGAAAGTGGGGAGGAGAAGGAGAAAGTGGGGAGGAGGAGGAGGAAGAGGGATGAGGAGAAAGAACTAGAAGGAGGGGAGGACTAGGGGGTCCTTGGTGCTCTCTGAGCTTGGCTGATTTCTTGCCGGGAGAAGGAGGAGGAGGAGGAGGACAATGACGATAACAAAGACTTCAGGGTCCTTTCCTTTGTGCTCTCTGAGCTTAGCTTTTTACTTGCAGACATCTCGTTACCAAACTACATAACATCATCCATGCTAGATCTCTTTCTCCCGCCAATCACTCCACAGCAGGTTCCTTGTCCAAATCAGCAATACAGATCCCGAATTAAAGGTGCAAAAGAGCTCTCTTTAAGAGCTTGCTGGTGCTCGACAAAACTCCCCTAGGTTTCTTTGGCATAGGCGAGAACGCAAAGGACAAAGGGAGGGGGGTGAAGCCCTTCCCCCCCCCATGTTTTGGGACAAAGCAACCCCTGCCCCATGGAGGGGCAAAGGTGAAAGGTAGTTTGTCCCCCCACAAAAGGCACTTCCGAGGCGGCTGAGATATGGCTTTCAATGCCAGAGGCTTTCCTTCTTCCGCATTCTTCCCCTCAAGGCCACTTCAACTGTCCTCTCCTCGCAATTTATCCGAATTCTTGCATTCTTCCCCTCAAGGCCACTTCAACTGTCCCCTCCTCGCAGTTTATCCGAATTCTTTCGGCAACTCCTCATTTCAGGAACCACTTGGTCCAGTCCCTGCCCTCCGAGGGGGCTGACCCCCAGCGCTTTGGGCCCTGGGTTGGAAGCCAGCCAAGGATGGAGCAAGATTCCGCTGGCGGTCAGCCTTTCCGCCGGATCCTTTCGCAAGAGGCACCGGATAAGGCACTGGGCCTTGGGCGAGAGGTTGCCCGGAACCGTAAAACGTCCGCGACAGATCTTGCCAAACAACGAGATGGGCTTGGTGCCCTGGAAGGGATAGCAGCCCACCAGCAGAGTGTAGAGGGCCACCCCTAGGCTCCAGATATCAGCCGCTTTCCCAGAGTAGGAGCCCTTGAAGCTGATGATTTCGGGACCCACATAAGCTGGGCAGCCATGCTTGTCCGTCAAGGCGTCATCGGTGCCCAATAGGACCTGGGCATCTTCCAGGTTCTCCAGCAGCAACTTGGACCTGGAAGAACCAAAGGTAGAAGGACAGGTTAGGCGAAACCTGGCTCAAAAACAGTCACCAGGAGAGGGATTTGGAGTCTTAACGGACGATCCCTTAAACACGAGCCAGCCGTGCATGGCGGCAGCCAAAAAGGCCGATGCGATCCTTGGTTGCCTAAATAGGGGCACAGAATCAAAATCACGTGAAGGATCAGTACCGCTTTATAAAGCCTTAGTAAGGCCACACCTGGAATATTCTGCAACCAATTTTGGTCACCACATACAGCATTTTTGGCCTCCCACCCCCCCCCCCCCCCTTTGCAAAAATGGCCATGCATAGCCTTTAGGACAGTGTTTCTCAACCTTAGCAACTTGAAGATGTCCGGACTTCAACTCCCAGAATTCCCCAGCCAGCAAATGCTGGCTGGGGAATTCTGGGAGTTGAAGTCCGGACATCTTCAAGTTGCCAAGGTTGAGAAACACTGCTTTAGGAGGTTTCCAGAGTGCTCCTGGGGGCTGGGAAGGGCAAAAATGAGCCAAAAATGGGCGGTTTTTTGCTCATTTGTGCCCCTCCCTCAACCCCCAGGAGCACTCTACAAGCCTCCTAAAGGCTATGCATGCTTCGTGAAAAACGGACCTCTTTTGGGAGGTCTGTCGAGTGCAAAAACTTTTTTTTAAAATTTTCCTCTTCAAAATTTTGGTGCGTCTTATTCGCTGATGCGTCTGATACTCCGAAAAACACGGTGCCTCATGAGGTTCCAGAGGGCTGGCTCACGCATGAGGCAATCTACGCTATGATTGGTTGCCACGAGCATAAAGGGGGGGTTTCCCTTCCCCCACACACACACCTTTTTTCTTCTACGTGCTTTACCTCATGATTTGATTTACCTCATGATTTGATTTACCTCATGACTTGATTTACCTCATGATTTGATTTGCCTCATGATTTGATTTACCTCATGACTTGATTTACCTCATGAGATTCCTGACTCTCTTGGCTGCTATAAATCTAAATGTAAAATAGATTTATTTATATAAAACTACAAGTTTGGGTCAATGTCTCTGACTGCGTAATTCCCTGACAATTAGACTTTATCTTCTTTTAACGACCTCATAATCCCTTGCGGGGTGCAGCCTGGGCAACTGAATGGAGCTAGTTTACTGGCCAGATGCCCTTCCTGTTGACATTGCGGAGTTTTACTTCAGCAGATATATTCTCATTGTGCCCAGAGAGAGAAATGTCTGCCTCTACCTAGGATTGAACTCACAGCCTCCTGATTCTGAGGGAAGAACTCCACCTCTAGGCCACTGCATCACCCTTTCCTGACAATTAGCCTGAAATACGCTAAAAGGGAGGTGTGTTAATTGGACACCTCACTGCAATTACAATTTAATTTTATAATGTCAAATGAACTGAAATCCAGGATTTTTCTGCAGCAACTTTTTTATGTTGTTCTGGGGAAATCGGCTGGTCTTTTCGATTCTCACCGTTCTCGATCCGCGAAGACGAACTTCCTCAGTTTGATGTCTCGGAGGACGATGCCGTGCTGGTGGCAGTGGGCGACAGCTTCGGCCATTTGTCGGAAGAGAGCGATCGCCTCTGACTCTGGCAGACGCTTGCGCCGCCTCACCAGGTCGTGCATATTGTCCTTCCCGGGCTCAAAAAAGACGTAAACATTCTGGTCTCCCACGATGACCTCGGCCAGCCGGGCAATGCTGGGGTGCGAGGGGAGAGCAGCGTACGGCACCATCACTTCGGGGTAGCTCTTCGCCGGATAAACCTGGAAGGGAAGAGAATGAGGTGAGAGACAAGGTCAGGTGGCAGAATTATCTGGGGGTAAGACGGGCGGCCTATAAATTTGATTGATGAGAGAGAGAGAGAGAGAGAGAGAGAGAGAGAGGGAGGGAGGAAGAAGGAGAGAAAAGAGAAGAGAAAGATGATAGACACAGACAGACAAATAGACAGACAGACTGACAGACAGGATATAGACAAATAGAGTAGGTAGGTAGGTGTATGGATGGATGAAAGAGATTAGATAGATAGATAGATAGATAGATAGATAGATAGATAGATAGATAGATAGACAGACAGACAGACAGACAGACAGACAGACAGACAGACAGACAGACAGACAGACAGACAGACAGAGACAGACAGGCAGGATATAGATAAATAGTGTAGGTAGGTACTGGTAGGTATGTAGGTAGATGGAGGAGAGAGATGATAGATAGTAGATGGATGGATAGAGAGAGAGGGAGATTAAATAGAGAGATAGACACAGACAAGATATGGATAAATAGTGTAAGTAGGTATTGGTTGGTAGGTAGGTAGATGGAGGAGAGAGATATGATAGATAGTAGATGGATGGTCGGACAGACAGACAGATGGATGGATGGATATTAGACAGACAGAGATGATAGATAGATGGATGGATGGATGGATGGATGGATGGATGGATGGATAGATAGATAGATAGATAGATAGATAGATAGATAGATAGATAGATAGATAGATAAGGTAGGTAGGTAGGTAGGTAGGTGGGTGGGTAGGTGGGTAGGTGGGTAGGTGGGTAGGTGGGTAGGTGGGTAGGTGGATGATAGATAGATAGATAGATAGATAGATAGATAGATAGATAGATAGATAGATAGATAGATAGATATTAGATGATAGGCAAATAAGATATAGACAAATAGAGTAGGTAGGTAGGTAGGTAGAGATGGATGGATAGATGGATGGTTGAGAGAGAGATTATGGATAGTAGATAGACAGACAGGCAGACAGACAAATTAGATTAGATAGATTAGAAAAAGAGAGAGAGAGATGACAGAGTACGCTTTACCAAAAATTTGTATGGCAACAAAACTGAGACCTTTCTTTGCATGAAGATAATAACTCTTTGAGGATAGTAACAGTCGAAGGGCCGAGACGTTTGCTAATGATTAATATCTAGCCTTACATTGCCTATTACCTATGGATAGGGGTGACTATCATTTTCTCCTCCTTTGCTGAAATGTATAAACAAACTGCTATAAATTGAGGACTACCTGTATTCTCTTTCCGACAGCCACCCCACGAGGGGATCCAGTTTTCTCTATGTTGGCTGGGGAATTCTGGGAGTTGAAGTCCGCCAGGCTTAAAGTTGCCAAGGTTGGAGACCCCCCCCCTAGCCTAGACCCACCGCCTCATTACCTTGCAAGTCAGTTCCGCTTCGGTGTGTCTGTTTACAGCCCTGTAGGTGCGCCCACCTTCTGTGGGCTCCAGAAGGACGTAAGGGCCGATCCGAGTGATGGTCAAACCCCGATCCGCGGCAGGAGGGCCCTGAGGCAGGGGCTGGAGGCAGGGGGACGGCCCCGGAAGCTTGTCCACGCGCGGGCGCTTGGTTGCCGAGCCTCCGGCTTTTGACGCTTTCTCACAGCACAGCCGCCTTTTCGCCACGTGGGCCTCTGCGCCGGGGCTTGGCACTAAGAGGCTCATCTGCAAATTGCACAGGGGAGAGGAAAGGATTAAGGGCAGCTCGAGGCATTTTAGGTCAATAAAAGCCATGGCTGGCAAGGATTCAGATCCCTTTCCTTGTTCTGTGCCTGGCCCCTTGGGATTGTAATTGGAGATGGGTTGCTTTCTTGCAGACGTTCCATGACCCATCTAGGTAACAGCATCATCGTGAAAGAGAGTGGGGTTTGCAGAGAGGAAGAGGAGGAGGAGGAGGAGGAGGAGGAGGAGGAGGAGGAGGAGGAGGACGACGACGACGACGACGACGACGACAATGAATGTGGGGTCCTTGGTGCCCTCTGAGCTTGGTGGTTTTCTTGCAGGCGTTTCATGACCCAACTAGGGAACATCATCAGTGCTAGAAGGGAGTGGGGTGTGTGGAGTAGAGGAGGAAGAGGAGAAAGGAGGAGGACTGTGGGGTCCTCGGTGCCCCCTGAGCTGGGTGGTTTTCATGCAGACATTTTATGACCCAACTAGGTAACATCATCAGTGCTAGAAGGGAGTGGGATTTGCAGAGCGGAGGAGGACGGCAATGACAATGACTGTGGGGTCTCTGAGCTTGGGAATTTTCTTGCAAACATTTTATTATCCAATCTAGGGGGCGGCAACCTTAAACACTCAAAAGACCCGCAAAGGTCCTCACCAGAAGCCCCCCTCCCCCCGGTTCAATTCTGAAGCCGACCGGAAGTCCGGTTTCCCCCACCATAGAGTCTCCTCCTAGCGCGGCATCCTTTTTCCTCCACCTGCCCTAACCGAAAGCCCTGTCCCTTGTGGAGCCGACCGGCGACAGGGAGCCGCAGCAGAGGGAAGAGAGAGAGCCACATATGCGGCTCCGGAGCCGCAAGTTGCTAACCCCTGAACTAGAGAATATCATCAGTAGTGCTGAGTGAAAGAGAATGGGGTTTGTGGTGAGGAGGAGGAAGAAAAGGAGGAAGAAGAAAAGGAGGAAGAAAAGGAGGAGGAAGAAAAGGAGGAGGAAGAAAAGGAGGAGGAACAGGAGGAGGAAGAAAAGGAGGAGTCGTCTTTGGTGCTCTCTGAGCTTGGTTATTTTCTTGCAGATATTTCATGACCCAGCTAGGGAACGTCATTGGTATGGAAGGGAGTGGGGTTTGCAGGGAGGAGGAAGAGGAGGAGGAGGAGGAGGAGGAGGAGGAGGAGGAGGAGGAGAAGGAGAAGGGTGTCCAAAGTCACACAACAGCTGGGAGGTTGTGCCACGGGGCTGTCAGCGTTGCAGCCGCAGCGGCTGATGTAAAGACAGAGCAAGTTACTCCTCGTTGACTCAGGAGACCGTACGCAAGGCAGTTCCCTCGCCTCCAATCCCAATCTGGATTTCCCGAACAATGGCTCCATTCTTTCGAAGTTATACGGGGGGAAAACGCTCTGACCGAGGACCCTTAAAGCCGCCGCTTTCCCCCCCCCCCGTTTTGCCATAACCACCTCTGGCCCTCAATCGGTGGAGCCTGAAGTACATGTGTGAACATAGAATCACAGAATAGCAGAATCGGAAGGGACCTT
Source organism: Thamnophis sirtalis (assembly GCF_051295495.1). Lineage (NCBI taxonomy): Eukaryota > Metazoa > Chordata > Lepidosauria > Squamata > Natricidae > Thamnophis > Thamnophis sirtalis. The sequence goes on from NW_028261387.1 coordinate 95,059,114, forward strand.
GGAGGTCCTCTAGTCCAACCCCCTATAATATCCTCTATATTACAGTGTTTCTCAACCTTGGCAACTTGAAGATGTCCGGACTTCAACTCCCAGAATTCCCCAGCCAGCATTCGCTGGCTGGGGAATTCTGGGAGTTGAAGTCCGGACATCTTCAAGTAGCCAAGGTTGAGAAACACTGCTCTATAACAATTCAGACAAGTGGCTGTCCGGTCTCTTCTTTAAACCTCCAGGGATGGAAGCACCCGCAACTTCTGGTGGCAAGCGGTTCCGCGGATCGATTGTCCCCCTCCCCCTGTTAGGAAGTTTCTCCTCAATTCCTTCTCTCCTGGATTAGTTTCCACCCATTGCTTCTTGTTTTGCTTTCAGGTGCTTTAGGGGACATCATCCTACCTGGTTTGGGACTTAATTTGGGTAATGAAACATCTGTAAAAACCCCAACGAAGTCAGAGAGGACCAAGGGGTTTTCCCATTGAAAGATGCCAACTCAGGTGCCATTCGCCCTCCCCGCACGCAGGTGAGTGAGTCATCCGGGGCATGTTGCAAGAGGCTGGCAAAGCAGCTCACCTTTGCTCACCTGTGGCAAAGTTCCTTCTCACCCCACAGGTGATCACCGACAAAAAAAAACAACAACCAGCAGTGTGAGATGCAACATTGTCCCCCTGCCTTATTTTACTGCGCATAATCTAAACATAGCTACTCCTCCCTTTACAACAGTTCATTTATTTTATTTTTATTTTATTTTATTTTATCAATTTCATATATACATTCACAATTATATAATCTCATAACTGTTATCAATAATATGTATTTATAACAATTTTTCCCTACTGTTGACAATATACTTGAAGATCCATCTTATCCTACAAGGTCCTACTTCTTCTTCCCTCCCTCCCTCTTTCCTTCCTCGTTTCTTCTCTCCTACTCCCCTTCCTTCCTCCCTCCCTCTCTCCTTCCCTCCTTCCTTCCCTCCTTTCTTTTCTCCTTCTCTCCTTCCTTTCCCCTTCTTTCCTCCTTCCTTCCCCCCTTCCTTCTCTCCTACATTCCCTCCTTCCTTCCTTCCTTCCCTCCTTTCTTTTCTCCTTCTCTCCTTCCTTTCCCCCTTCCTTTCCTCCTTCCTTCCCCCCTTCCTTCTCTCCTACATTCCCTCCCTCCTTCCTTCCCTCCCTTTCTTTTCTCCTTCTCTCCTTCCTTTCCCCCTTCCTTCCCTCCTTCCTTCCCTCCTTTCTTCTCTTCTTCCTTCCCTCCTTCCTTCCCTCCTTTCTTCTCTCCTTCTCTCCTTCCTTCCCTCCTTGCTTCCCTCCTTCCTACCCCCCTTTCTTCTCTTTCTTCTCTCCTTCCTTCCTTCCTCCTCTCCTTTCCCTTCTCTCCTTCCCCTTCCTCCCTTTACCCTTCCCCTCTTCTTCCCATTCCTCCCCTCTTTCCTACTCTTACATTCCCTCCCATTCTTCCTCTGCCTTCCCTTTCTCCTATTCCTCCTTTCTCCTCTCCTTCCTATCTTTCCTTCTACTCCTCCCTCCATCCACTCTAACCGTACGACAGTTCATTTAATGTCTGTCTGAAATTGCAACGGCAGTGGGGGGAAAAAACCTGACTTATGGCCATTTTCCACACTTGTGACCACTGCAGCATCTCCCCGGTCACGGGATCGAAGTCCAAACGCTTGGAACTGCCTCGTATTTACGACGGTTGCAGCGCTCACGTGATCCTCTTTTTGCGACCTCCTGACAAGCCAAGTCAGTGGGGAAGACTGATTCACTTAACGGTTGGGTTACTAACTTCGCCTCGGCAGTGATCCATTTAACAACCGTCTTACTAACTTCGCATCGGCAGCGATCCACTTAATGACCGTGGTACTAACTTCGCACCGGCACTGATCCCACTTAACAGCCGTGTTATTAACCTCACATCAGCAGTGATCCACTTAATGACAGTGTTACTAACTTTCACATCAGCGATCCACTTAATGACCGTGTTACTAACTTCGCATCGGCATTGATCCCACTTAACAGCCGTGTTATTAACGTCGCATCAGCAGTGATCCACTTAATGACAGTGTTACTAACTTCGCATCGGCATCGATCCACTTAATGACAGTGTTACTAACTTCGCATCGGCATCGATCCACTTAACGACCATGTTACTAACTTTGCCTCGGCATCGATCCACTTAACAACCGTGTTCGCATCGGCATTGATCCCACTTAACAGCCGTGTTATTAACCTCACATTAGCAGTGATTCACTTAATGACATTGTTACTAACTTCACATCGGCAGTGATCCACTTAATGACAGTGTTACTAACTTCACATCGGCATCCATCCACTTAACGACCGTGTTACTAACTTCGCCTCGGCATCGATCCGCTTAATAACCGTGGCAAGAAAAGTCGTAGAGTGGGGCAAAGCTAACGTAACCGTCTCGCTTAGCAACAGACATTTGGGGGGGCTCCATTGCCGTCGTAAGTCGAGGACTACCTGTAACGGCGTTATTAGCGAATCATTTCGTGGGGTTTATTTCAAGGTTGCAAAACGGGTGAAATCCTTCTCTAGGGCAGTGTTTCCCAACCTTGGTGACTTTAAGTCCTGTGGACTTCAACTCCCAGAATTCCCCAGCCAGCATAGCATAGCTGGCTGGGGAATTCTGGGAGTTGAAGTCCACAGGACTTAAAGTCACCAAGGTTGGGAAACACTGCTCTAGGGTGCCCCGAAAGTGCCAGATCCCAGCTTGGCATGGCCTTTGCCCACTTCCCATGTGCCAAGCGCATACCAGGGTGACTCCTTCATGGCCATTCATGGGCGATGGGACGTTGGTGAGCAATGCACTGGGGCTGAATCAGCGACTCCCAATTCTTCCGTCCCCACTGAACCATTTTGTGCCAGGAGGTAGTTTAGCCCCTTCTCCCCCCCCACACACACCAACCTGCCAACCTCCCAGACCACAAAACCCAGGCTGACTCAGGATTATGGGGCCTGTAGTCCCCGCTCCTCTCAATGCACCTGTGGCGCCTCTACCTGGGGAAAACAGCCGAGGGAGGAAAGATTTTTTTTTTTGCAAGGGGGATTTTGAAACCGAGCCCCCTCCCATTCTCCTCCCCACTCCTCATTTCTCCCCCCTCCCCATTTGCGTTTCTCACCACCACCACCCCAAAAACCCTGTTAACCTGCAATTCTGTGAGACTGAGAAAAGGGTCTGCTTCGATGCGATGGGGGGGGAAAGGCGGCTGAATGAACAGGGGGCCTCTGAGCATGGACAGAGGGCTCTCTGGGGTGGGGGAGGGAGCCCTTCGCAGATAAAGCACCGGGCAGAGGAAGAATTGGGAGAAAGCCCCCTCGCCCGCTGCTTGGAGGGGGGCAACGCGTTGTTCTTTGCCCCCTGCCCCCCCCCCACATCAGCACCACAGCTATTCCAAGACCCCCACCCCGCTTTCCCCTCGCCTGCCGCCCCTACCTTCGCGCCGCAGCAGTGGGTGGGCTGCTTGCCCTGCCTTCCTTCGCGACCCCGAGGAGCGAACCCCTGGCAGAGGTGGGGCCGGGGGTCTTCAGCGGCGGCTGGGGGCCATCCTCGCCGTTGCGACCGACCCCGCGGAGCGGCTTTGTCTGAGCCCACCGCCGCCGCCGCCGCCACCGCAGCTCCTGCCCGAGCCGCGGGGATGATGTAACCCCGGCCGCGGCGGGTTGGCCGGCTGGCAGCGCCGCCTTCCCTCCGCCTCCGGCTCCTCCTCGGCCGGCTGATGCGGCGGGCGGCGCGGATTGCAGCAGGGACGGCCGCCGATTGCAGCCCGATTGCGCCAGGGGCTGCGCTGGCGGGGACGGGCGGGGGCGGGGATGGGACTTGGAGTCCTAAAACACTGACCATTGGGGGGGCTGCTGCGATGGGATTTGGAGTCCTAAGACATTGACCATTGGGGGGGCTGTTGCGATGGGATTTGGGAGTCCTAAAACACTGGCCATTGGGGGCTGCTGCGATGGGATTTGGAGTCCTAAGACACTGGACTTTGGGGGCTGCTGCGATGGGATTTGGAGTCTTAAGACACTGACCATTGGGGGCTGCTGCGATGGGATTTGGAGTCTTAAGACACTGACCATTGGGGCTGCTGCGATGGGATTTGTAGTCCTAAAACACTCGCCTTTGGGGGCTGCTGCGATGGGATTTTTGCGTTTTGAATCCAGGTTTGGTGAGTTCTCAGATGCCATGTGGTCAGTTGGGGGCCAATATTATCATGCTTTCCAGTAGCTGAAGTGGAGAAGTCTTTATTATGTAAAGTGGACTAGCCTGGCCTTCTTAATGGCCCATTAACAAAGTTGGGGGTGGGCAGGAAGCTACAGGGAGCTATTCTGTCTTTTAAAGCATGTTTCTTCCTTTTCACATCCAGAGAAATATTCTGCCTTTTCAATATTTCATTTTTCTGGGAGAGGGCTGGGTGATAACTTCCTACACCTGAGAGCATTCTCATCAGATGGATTTGTAACTGGCTGACAAAGCATACTCAATGAGTAGTCTTTAAGGTCAGGGCCGTCTTAACAGCGTTATGGCCCTCCGGCAAAGCCGTGTACTGGGGCCCCTACGACAACTCACAGGAATAAAAATGTAAATGGTTGATAAAACTAAACATATATTTAATGGAATAGAATAGAGTTGGAAGGGACCTTGGGGGTCTTCTAGTCCAACCCCCTGCCTAGGCAGGAAACCCTACACCACTTCAGACGAATGGTTATCCAACATCTTCTTAAACACTTCCAGTGCTGGAGCATTCACAACTTCTGGGGGCAAGTAGTTCCACTGGTTAATTGTTCTCACTGTCAGGAAATTTCTCCTTAGTTCTAAGTTGCTTCTCTCCTTGATTAATTTCCACCCATTGCTTAGGTGCCTTGGAGAATAGTTTGACTCCCCCTTCTTTGTGGCAACCCCTGAGATATTGTTAGACTGCTATCATGTCTCCCCTAGTCCTTCTTTCCATTAAGCTAGACATACCCAGTTCCTGCAACCATTCTTCATATGTTTTAGTCTCCAGTCCCCTAATCATCCTTGTTGCTCTTCTCTGCACTCTTTCCAGAGTCTCAAGATCTTTTCTACATCGTGGCGACCAAAACTGATGCAAATATTCCAAGTGTGGCCTTACCAAGGCTTTGTAAAGTGGTATTAACCCTTCACGTGATCTTGATTCCATCCCCTCTGTTGATGCAGCCTAGAACTGTGTTGGCTTTTTTGGCAGCTGCTGCACACGGCTGGCTCATATTTTGCATGTTAGTATTCATTTAAAAATGCAGCAAAATGTAATAAATATGCTGCTGTATTGGATATGATACAAGGTGCATTGAAGAGTTAACATTGCACAGATTAGTATGGGCCTCTATCCATCAGGCACATGCATTAAGACAGCCTTGGTTAATGGTACCACATCCACATGGAGGGGAGCAATCAGTGGGGTACCACACAGGTCTTCATTATAATCTTCATCAGTGGCTCAGATGAAGGAATAGAAGGGGGACTCGTCAAATTCGCCGATGACACTAAGCTGGCAGGAATAGCCAACACCCCCCACAAGACAAACTTAAGATCCAGAAACATCGTGACAGACTTGATCCAACAACATGGAATTTAATTAATTAATTTATTTATTTTAAATTTTTTTATTGAAGGTTATAAAAAAAGGCAAGATTTACAAATACAAAAAAAGAAAAAGAAAGAAATAGAACTCATTACATATTTACAGCGCAAACGGGGAAAAATCATACATATGTATACATAGTTCATCTGACCTTGCCTAGTATAAAACTAGGTTACTAAATTCTATGCAGGTAAAAATATACGGATTTTCCTATCAGATCATCCAAGTTTTTTTCAACACTGTAGTCTATTGATATTACTTGTAGGTGAATTCTCACCTCTAATACATTTCTTATCTCATTTGTTACTTAGTCTTTGTGTATTGTATATTTAGATTGTTACTTAAGTTATTTTAAGTTAATAAAATATCTCATTTATGTATCTTAATTCTCATTGTCTTTTTTGATTCTATGCAATCTAGGATTATATTCGTTTTTTGGGCTGCACTACAAACTCATGTTTAAGTGATCGTATTCTATTAAGACTCTTCTTCTTTGCTTTTTTCCCAGGGTCTCAACATCTTTTTAAAATTGTGTTGACCAAAACAGAACGCAATGCACGTGCGTTGGGTGTGCATCAGTGGCGCAGTGGTTAGAGACTTCTGCTGATCACCAGCTGCCCGCCATTCGGCAGTTCGAATCTCACCAGGCTCAAGGTCGACTCAGCCTTCCGTCCTTCCGAGGTTGGTAAAATGAGGACCCAGATTGATGGGGGGCAAACAGGCTGACTCTGTAAACCGCTTAGAGAGGGCTGTGAAAGCACTGTGAAGCGGTATATAAATACTATTGCTATTTTAATCATTGTCTGGAGCTTTTTGACACACCGGTGGTGGGTTTCAAATTTTTTTAGAAGCTCTTCTGTAGGTGTGGCCTGCTTTGTGGGAGTGGCTTGCCGGCCATGTGACCGTGTGGGCATGGCTTTGGCAGTCATGTGACTGGGTGGGCGTGGCCAACTTGTAAAATGTGGTGAAACTCACTTAACAACGCCCTTGCTTAGCAACCAAAATGTTGGCACAGAAACTCTGGCATTTTGAGCACGCAAGTTTTAAAGCTGTCAAGTTACAAGACCCTTCTTGCACCCTAACCCTTTAGAAGAAAAAACTCCAGGGGTGTTCAAACTTGACAGCTTTAAGACTTGTGGACTTCAACTCCCAGAATTCCTCCTCCAGTCATGTTGGCTGACGAACTCTGGCATTGAAGTGTGCAAGTCTTAAAGCTGTCAAGTTACAAGACCCTTGCACCCCTAACCCTTTAGGAAAAATACCCCAGGGGTGTTCAAACTTGATAGCTTTAAGACTTGTGGACTTCAACTCCCAGAATTCCTCCTCTCGCTCTTCATCTTGATGATGTGAGGATGAGCGGGGGGGGAGGGAGCTGGAACGGTTCTAAACCACACCGTAGATTTGTGGAACCTCTTCTATAGAAGAGGTTAGAACTGGCAGGAACCCACCTCTGTGACACACACACACACACACACCGCCTGTAACCCTCGCTGGCAACTCCAGCCACTCATGGACGCTGCCTTCCCAGGAGTTCTACTGGCGATAGAAAATCAGGTTCCCTCCTTGGGACCAAGAAGCCTTTAAGGCAGTGTGTCAGCGTTCCAAGTATCAGTAGATTAAATCAGAGTCCAAGGCAAAACGATCCTTAAAGTTCCAATTTAATAAAGCAGACATCTTAGCACATTGCTGTGGAATCCCAATTCTGGAAATGACATCAGAATCCCACTCAGTTAAAAGTTCATCATCTTGTCCCACACCCACAATCCATCAACATGGTCCAATCTTCTTCTTCCACGCAGCTGCTTCCGGTCAGGTGTAAAAGTGCGGAGACAAAAGATGACCTTGAGCTTCTAATAAAGAATGACAACAATACATTCCACAATCCTACTCGGGTCTATTCCCCCCTCCCATCAACTATACTAATGAAACAGCATAATGAAATAAGAGAAAGTGTGGCAAGCCAAAATTCTAAAAGGAATATAATTGCAGGCCTGACACAGCGTTTCTCAACCTTGGCGACTTTAAGTCCTGTGGACTTCAGCTCCCAGAATCCCCCAGCCAGCACAGCTGTGCTGGCTGGGGGATTCTGGGAGTTGAAGTCCACAGGACTTAAAGTCACCAAGGTTGAGAAACGCTGCTTTAAGGGAAACATTTCCCGTCCAGAATTAGCCAACGGAGGTGGCCTCAGCTCCTTCGCTGACCTATGGACTGTGGGAAAACCAGAACAGCTGGAGAGCTTTTCAGGAAATGTCGGTAGCGGGAACGGGGAACGGATGAGCATCCTGTGAGTTACTCCACGTGGGATTTCAAGCGAATTTCCTGGGCTGTATCCCAGTCCCGTGACCTCTGCCTAGCAAAAAGGCAATCCAGTTCACCCTCGACTTTCCGTGGTTAAAGAGACCCGAATTTCCGTGGTCAAAAGAGACGTTTTGTTAAAAGTGAGTTTTATTCCATTTTACAAACTTTTCTTGGCGAAGGGAATCACTGCAGTTCGTAAGTTACTAATGGGGTTGTTTAAGAGGATTTGGCTTCCCCGTTGATTTCGCTGGCCAGGAGGTCTCAAAAACGGGTTGCAATGTGAAAATAAAGTTATTCTCGAAGTTTCGACCTGCTTGGGGATAATACTGACTCCCGCTATCAGTGAAAGAAGCGGAGGGCATCGAATCAAGCGGCTTACTTATATGGCCATTCGAATCAGCCTACCTCAAAGGGTTGTTGTGCGAATAACAGGAAGGGACATCCAGACTGCCTGGAATTTCCTGGGAAATGCAAGATTATATTTTTTTTTAAAGTGTCATCCCTCTCCCCAAGTCACGATTAAGCCCAGCCAATGCACTCATTTCAGACTTTATTATTCTACGTTGGTTTCTTTATTCAAGCAGACAACCATATGAAGGTAGAGTTCTACGCAGCTCCCCTCTCCTGTGTCTCTGATGGTCTTTCCCGCTATGGAGCTAAAAGTGCTCTTCACTCCCCCCCCCTCTCTTGAGTCAGAAAATGGTACGGCCTTAAAGTGGCCGCTCCACAGTGGATGCCCCTCCCGTCTTTTCCAAGTCTATGTCAAACGGCCTCACCCAATTGGTGCATCCGCTGGCTCGTGATTGGTTTCTCCACTGGCTTCATTGCCCGCCTTCTTCTGCTCACCACCAATCGTGCTCTCGGGCGGTCAGAACGGAGTTTATCTTAAGGCTAGTGAAACAAAACCTCCAGGTTTAAGAACAGTCTACCTGTGAGATCTGTGGAGATGAGGCGGGAGCACCTTTTCTCCCACCACGGGAGGTTGTTAACAATGACAGTTTTCCAGCTGTGCACACCTGTGGCCAGGAGGACTTCAACTCCCAGAATTCCCCAGCCAGCCCATGCGCTGGCTGGGGAATTCTGGGAGTTGAAGTCCACCGACCTTGAAAGTCGAGAAACTTTGGCCCTTTAAGAGCTTTTGGTGAATCTGAATTCACATCTCCCTCTTTGGCTGGACACCCTGCACCCAGGAGACTTGGAAAGCGGCGGGGGCCGCTGAGACAACGGTACCCCACGGATGGCGGGCATTCTCCGGCAAAATGGGAGACAGCTGCTCTTCCTTGTCATCTTCCCCTGGGCAGCCTGTCCGGTTCCTTCGGCCAAGCCTGGACAAGACCGCCGAGGCCACCAACAGCACCCCAGCGATGGCGCACAGCGCCACCCCGACGGCTCGGGAGATGCCCAGGGCACCGTTGTACTCGACGGCTCGCTGGTCCAGCACCACAAACTCGGCTTCGCCGATGTCTTCCAACTTGGAGGGCAGGAGGGACCCCGTGGCTACAGCTGCCAAGCCGGTGAGCATCAGCAGAGTCGCGACTGAAAGCATCACCTTGACGGGAGAAAGCAGAAGGAGAGATGCGGTAGCCTCCTTGCGCACTGATTCCAAATAATGCTGTTGCAGTGGTAATTTTGCACAAAGCAGCATAACGTTTCCATTAAGTGCCCCATTTTGCAACCTTTCCTGCCACCTGTTCTAACCGAGGCTTCCCGAGAGCGGGAAGCGGAGTCCCAACAAAAACAACTTTTATTAATTGACTGTGAATTCTGCTCATTCCCATCCAGCAAAGTCTTTCAAGGGAAGATTTACGGTCACAGACCTTATCTGGCTTGGAGAGCTGCCAGGGCCGATCTCTGCAGAACTTGGCAAGGAGCCTCAGAGAGTCACGAACCAATGAAGCGAATTAATTGTCTCTCCTGCAAACTCCATTCCCCTGTTGCTCCTCTTTTATTCCCTCTGGGAGGGGCCATTCATCGTCCACCTGTGGCCTTACTCCCAAGTCGACCCTTGTTCTTTAGCTGCTCCCTTCATCTGGCAACTCTGTGCATGCGCACACTGGGAACAGGCTCCCGCTGTTCTTCTGCCTCACTGATGTCTGACTCCGAAGGCAGCTGATAACTGGCACATGGCTCTGTCCCCTTCTCTGCCTCCAACAGCGAGGGGGGTGGGGGAAATCTGCTCCTCTACATGATTTATATTAGCTAGAAATAAACTACGTGTCACAGCTGATTGTTGGAAAAACTGGTTCACCCCAACCGGTTTCATTTATTTTGCTACCAGTGGTTCGTGCAAACTGGTCCGAACTGGTAGCATTTCACCCTTGCGCCTGACCTAGAGCTCGGGGGTCTGCAAACTTCCCCACTTTAACCCGAAGGTGCTTTTATCCCAGAGGCAGCTGGGATTTCTTGTTTATTTCCCTTTTAGGAGAAATAGTCTGCCTTTTTAATCTTTCCTAAAATACTCCATTCTTCTAGGAAGGCCAGATTGGGAACGACACTTCAGCGAAATTAAAAAAAAACATTTTTTTAACGGCGTCCTTTTTAAATCGGGATTTTTTGAACACGCAGCGGGACACGGGACAAATTTTGAAAAACCGTGACTGTCCCGCCAAAAGCGGGACGTCTGGTCACCTTAAGGAAAGGGGTGTGTGCTAAGAACTTTCTACAGGCTAGTGAGACGTTCGATAAACTTAATAAATGAAACAATCTTCCCCACTTGCCATCTGAGTGCGGCGGGAAGGCACTCTGCACGTGCTCAGAGAACAAAGCCAGGCTCCTAGTTGAAACGCTCACCTTCCAGAAGACGGAGGCCCGGCCACCCTTCGTGGGAGACTTAGCCGCGTCTTCAAAATTGCCCTCGGAACGGGCGCTGGTACAATCCTCATAGAACAGGTGCAGGTACGAGCGCACGCCGTACCATTTGCCCTGCTCCATGTTTGGACCTCGCTGGCAGCCACACGTGGGCTCTCCGTCCGTGGCCATCAGTCCTGGAAAGAGAAAGTGTTCTGACCCTTAAAAAGCAAGAAGCAGAGTCTTGTTCGTGGCCAAACCCCTTTTATTTACACGGCTGTGAATTCCTTTCATTCACAGTCAGCCAGGCTTGGAAAACAGTCTTTCCGAGGAATGTTTATCCACATGAACCTTATCTCGCCTGGAAAGCTGCCAGGTAGCTAGCTTCCAAGCACAGGGCAAGGCAAAACTTGGCACAGAGTCTCTTATAGTCACAAACATAACTTTCTACTCTTGAACCGACTGAAGGAACAAATTGTTTCCTGCAAAAGCCCCCACCCCATCCGCTCCTCTTTTGTTTACTATGGGAGGGGCCATTCATCATCCACCCGTGGACTTACTCCCAAGTCGGCTCCTGTTCCCGGCACTGATCTCCAAGCGTGCCGGAGCCCTGGAAATCCGAAGACCAGCTGGCTGACGCACATGCCAGAACCCAGAAGGCCAGATGTCCATGCGCACACTGCCCAGATGGATTGGAGGATTATTTATATTTCCCACGAAGAAAGTAGAGAGTCATTTCCTTAGGAAAGGAGGGGGGGTTCCTTTTCTTCCTACATTACTTTTTCTTGCAATTCTTTTCTCATTCTCTCCTATTCTCTCCCTCCTCTTTGGCTGTTAATAAAAATTACTTTGGGAGGGGGAAAAGATTCCCCAGTCGTCCGTCAAGACTCGAACCCAGAACCATCAACCTGTGGTGCAGAAGAGGGTCTGCCTCCCCCCTCCCCCCGAAAGAGGCAGGAGAAGTCTGAAAAACGATGAGGGTCCCATGCCACAAGGGTTTCCCCTCAAAATTGGGGCTCCCTTGCGCCCCTTGGAATCAGAAGCTGGTTTTGGGTACGCAGAAAACAGGCGCACCCTCCCTGTGGGGGACCAACTCAGTGCATCCCTGCCCTGCCCCTCCCCCCTCTCCCCCCACACCTCTCCGTGAAGCCTGTCTGCCCAGCTGGCTGGTCCTGGGCTGGCAGCATCCTCTTTTTCCTATTGGCCGTTGCCATGGGAACTGCCTCCATACAGATGAGGAGGGATGGTGGCAAAGTCAGCCGTCCTTGCCTTTCCTCGGTCTGCAAAGAAGCGGGACTGGGGGCCAAGAGGAGGCTGAGGCCTGGAAGAGGGAGGGAGGGAGGGAGGGAGGGAGGGAAGGAAGGAAGGAAGGAAGGAAGGAAGGAAGGAAGGAAGGAAGGAAGGAAGGAAGGAAGGAAGGAAGGAAGATCTATGCAATTGTAAAAATGTTCTTGGTTGAGGAAGACAATCCATCTGTCTCCTTTCTCCCTCTCTTTTCCCTCCCTCTTCTTCTTTCTCCCTCCCTCCTTTCCCTTCTCTCCCTCCCTTGTTCCTTCCTCCTTCTCTCTCTCTCTCTCTCTCCCTCTCTCCCTCCCTTTTTCTCTTTCTTTTTTTCTTTCTCTCTTCTTCCCTCCCTCCTTTCTTTATTGACTCCCTCTGTTCCTTCGTTCCTTCTTCCCTCTCCCTGGATGGTAGGTAGGTAGATGATAGATAGATGATAGATAGATAGATAGATAGATAGATAGATAGATAGATAGATAGGAGAGAGAGAAAGAGAGAGATGGATGGTAGGTAGGTAGGTAGGTAGGTAGGTAGGTAGGTAGGTAGGTAGGTAGATAGATAGATAGATAGATAGATAGATAGATAGATAGATAGATAGATAGATAGATAGAAGAGAGAAAGAGAGAGAGATGGATGATAGGTAGGTAGGTAGGTAGATAGATAGATGATAGATAGATAGATAGATAGATAGATAGATAGATAGATAGATAGATAGATAGATAGATAAGAGAGAAGGAGAGAGATGGATGGATGGATGGATGGATGGATGGATGGATGGATGGTAGGTAGGTAGGTAGGTAGGTAGGTAGATACATAGATACATAGATAGGTAGATAGAGACAGACAGACAGACAGACAGAATGCATGGCTGGACAAATGGACAGAGACAGGTGGATAGATGATAGATAGTGTGAATGGATGGATAGATAGACAAAGAGTGGAGTAGGTACATAGGTAATCAGGTAGGCCACTCAATAGATGAGGTAGAGAGATGAGATAGCTAACTAGATAGATGATAGAGAGACAGATAAAAAAAGATAGGTGGGTGGGTGGGTAGGTAGGTAGGCAGATCCACATGTAGCTACCATATACAGAATCCAGACCCTGGAGAGAAATTATCTTCCTTCCCCAATCCCGGTTGTGTCCCTTTAAACAGATGTTGCCCAAAACGAGCAGCTGCATTTTCTTAAGAGGCTCAAACCTGTTTTGGTTTTAATCTGGCTTCAGTTATTTTATTTTTGAACGCTCCAGGCATTGCAAGACCCCCCAATTCGGTGGGTTCCTCTCTGCCCTGCAGGGTGAGAACCCCCCCCCCCCGCTCACCTGGAGTCACTCAGGAGCCGGGCTCCGAATGCTGCCTCTGAATGGCCCCTGCCCCTTTTCCCTGGTCTTTCCATGGCTTTTGAGATCCCCTCTTCCCCAGGAAGCCACCTGCCTTCCCTCCCCTACCTTACATGCTGCTCACCTGTGTTGGGTTGCCACCCAAGTCCTCAGTGCCTCATTGGTGGTGGAGGGAGGACCGAGTCCAGGACGTGTCCTTGGCCTCTGTGCAGCACACAGCTGGCTGGCCGTCCTCGACCCCAGGCAGCGTAGAAATTCAGGACGTCCTCCTCCTTCTCCAGGTAAGCCAGGTGAGGAGACCGGAGGGCCGGACCGGTCCTTTGCAGGACAGTAAGTGGACAATGGCTGTGAGAATCACTGCCCGGAACCCAACGGTGGGAGGCAGGCCAGCCACCGAGGACGGACTCTGAGTCACCGCCAGAAAGCAACCAGTGAGTGTCATTTCCCCCTGCCTGTTTGCCGCGCTTCGGTGGGGAGCCATCTCCCCTCCCACCCACCCCTGCCTGAGTCATGGCGCCAGGCTCCACACCTCTGCCAGGCGCCAAGGCAGAAGCCTCCTCCTCCTCCTCCTGGGGATTTGTGGCTCCTGCACGAACCTGGTTAGTCTCTCGCCTTCTGCGCACCGCATGGTTCTGTTTCTGGAGTGTTCTAGTGCTCAAAAGCTTCTCCCCCTAAGCTTTGGCTCCCCATAAGCTGCCTGCGCATGGATGCCAGCCTCTTCCTCTTGCTTTGGAGAGAGGCAGCAGCCTCTTGTAGCAACGCATGCTCCTTCCTTTACACGGGGGGCTTCTTATGCACAGTGGAGGTTCCCTCTCGTTGACGTAACTTTCCACTTTCAATGCTCCCTCTTCTGTAGGTGTGGCCTGCTTTCCGGGTCCACTGGTAGAACCTCTTCTAACCTGTTCGGTAGATTTGATGACCCGGTTCTACCGAACTGGTGCGAACTGGTAGGAACCCACCTCTGGTTGAGTCCCCCACCCACCCTTCGGTTTTCATTTTTCATTGCAAAATCGTGATGTTTTTTTCTCATCATGCCAGAGAGGGATGGATGTGGGAAGGCAACACAATACAATACAATATAATAGCAGAGTTGGAAGGGACCTTGGAGGTCTTCTAGTCCAACCCTCTGCCTAGGCACGAACCGCTACACCACTTCAGACAGATGGCTATCCAACCTCTTCTTAAAGACTTCCAGTGTTGGGGCATTCACAACTTCTGGAGGCAACTTCTGTTCCATTGATTAATTGTTCTCACTGTCAGGAAATTTCTCCACAGTTCTAAGTTGCTTCTCTCCTTGATTAGTTTCCACCCATTGCTTCTTGTTCTGCCCTCAGGTGCCTTGGATAATAGTTTGACTCCCTCTTCTTTGGGGCAACCCCTGAGATATTGGAAGACTCCTATCATGTCTCCCTTGGTCCTTCTTTTCATTAAACTAGACATTAAACTAGACTTTCGACGTAACTTTCCTGTTTCAATGCTCCGATGGCGCAGAGGCTGGCTTTGTTTCATTTCTTCGCGTCTCTGTCGCCCGCTGTTTCTGCGATCAACTCAGAGAGGTGAACACACGCACAATGCACCTTCCTCTTCCTCGTTTCCCCACGATAGCAACCCCTGTGAGGTGGGAGAGCTGAGAGAGGAGGACTGGCTCAGCCAGCCTTCATGGCTAAGGAGGGACACGAACTCACCGTCTCCTGGGGATTGAGCCAAAGTCACCCAAGCAGCTTTCCTGCCTAAGGCGAGGCTAGAATTCACCGTCTCCTAGTGATTGACCCAAGGTCATCCAGCCAGCTTTCCTGTCCAATAGGCAAGACTAGAACTCACCGTCTCCTAATGATTGGCCTTGTCACCCAGTTTTCTTTCATGTCTAAGGCAGAACTAGAACTCACCGTCTCCTAATGATTGGCCTAGTCACCCAGTTTTCTTTCATGTCTAAGGCGGAACTAGAACTCACTGTCTCCCAGTGATTGGCTTAGTCACCCAGTTTTCATTCATATCTAAGGCGGAACTAGAACTCACTGTCTCCTAATGATTGGCTTAGTCACCCAGTTTTCTTTCATGTCTAAGGCAGAACTAAAACTCTTGTGAGTGGCCTAGTCACCCAGTTTTCTTTCATGTCTAAGGCAGAACTAGAACTCACCGTCTCCTAATGATTGGCCTAGTCACCCAGTTTTCTTTCATGTCTAAGGCGGAACTAGAACTCACCATTTCCCAGTGTTTGGCCTAGTCACCCAGTTTTCTTTCATGTCTAAGGCAAAACTAGAACTCACCGTCTCCTAATGATTGGCCTAGTCACCCAGTTTTCTTTCATGTCTAAGGCGGAACTAGAACTCACTGTCTCCCAGTGATTGGCTTAGTCACCCAGTTTTCATTCATATCTAAGGCAAAACTAGAACTCACTGTCTCCTAATGATTGGCCTAGTCACCCAGTTTTCTTTCATGTCTAAGGCGGAAGTAGAACTCACCGTCTCCTAATGATTGGCTTAGTCACCCAGTTTTCTTTCATGTCTAAGGCAGAACTAAAACTCTTGTGAGTGGCCTAGTCACCCAGTTTTCTTCCATATCTAAGGCAGAACTAGAACTCACCGTCTCCTAATGATTGGCCTAGTCACCCAGTTTTCTTTCATGTCTAAGGTGGAACTAGAACTCACCTTCTCTTGTGAGTGGCCTAGTCACCCAGTTTTCTTTCATGTCTAAGGCAAAACTAAAACTCTTGTGAGTGGCCTAGTCACCCAGTTTTCTTTCATGTCTAAGGCAAAACTAGAACTCACCGTCTCCTAATGATTGGCCTGGTCACCCAGTTTTCTTTCATGTCTAAGGCAAAACTAGAACTCACCGTCTCCTAATGATTGGCCTGGTCACCCAGTTTTCTTTCATGTCTAAGGCGTGACTAGAACTCACCATCTTCTAGCATTTGACCCAAAGTTACCCAGTCAGCTTTCCTGCCTAAGGCGAGACTAGAATTCACTGTCACCTAGTGATTGGCCCCAGGTTACCCAGCCGACTTTCCTGTCAAATAGGCAAGTCTAGAGCTCACCATCTCCCATTGATTGGTCCAAAGTCACCCAGCCGACTTTCATGGCTTGTATCCGAAGGGGACTCATCTTTGTGGCTCTTCTCTGCACTCTTTCTAAAATCTCAACCTCTTCTTTTATATCATGGAGATGACAACTGGATGCAATATATCAATGGTGGTCTCACCAGGGCATTATAAACTGGCATTAACCCTTCACGGGACTTTGATTCTATCCCTCTGTTGATGCAGCCTAGAACTGTGTTGGCTTTTTTGGCAGCTGCTGCACACGGCTGGCTCCTATTTAAGGGATTGTCTACTTGGAGTTCAAAATTCCTCTCACAGTTACTCCTGTTGTGCCATTTCCACACCTGTGCATTTGTTTTTTTTCCTGCCTCAGCATAAAACCTTAAAATGTCTCACCAGTGAACTGCATCTTCTTGGATAAAAGCCAATGCTCACTTTTGCCAAGATCCTTCTTAACCTTCTTTTTTATTTTTATTTTTTATTAACAAACATGTAAAATACACACACACACAAAACTTAGACATACACCACATTTACACAATACAATACGAACAGGAGCTTCCTGTTCTTTCTAATAGCAATTATCAATCGATACCGCTCACCTTATATTATTTCCCCTTCTATTGCATTTCATTTGGATTTCACCATTCTAAACCCTCTTATTATACTCATAACTATTATTTTTTTGAGTTTTGTTATATTCCTTCATTGATTCTTCTTTCTTTCCTCTATCCATCTCCACCATTTATCCCATATCTGGTAGAATTCTGATTCTTCTTTTCCCTGGATTTCTTTAGTTAGTTTGTCCATTTCAGCACAATCCGTAACCTTTCTTATTATTTCATCTTCGCTTGGAATTAATTTGTTTTTTTCCATTTCTGGGCAAAGGCAATCCTTGCCGCCGTAATTATATGTAGTATTAAATACTGGATTTCTTTTTTGTATTTCGCAGACATTAATTCCTAATTAAAAAAAACCTTCAGGTTTCCTTCTTAACCTTTTAAAGGGTGGGCAATACCACCATCCCCCCACGTGGGATCCCCTGCAAATCTGATAAATTCTCCTTCTATTTCTTTGGGTAGCTCAGGGGTGTCTCCTCCACCAACCAACTTGGGAGAGGGGGTAAGGGGGGTCAAGATGGGACAGATGCCAACTGCATCACTCCCCCCCCCCCCGAGCACCACGTTTGGGTACATGTGGCCTTGTTGTGGCTCCAGGAGACCTTGTAGGTCATCTAGTCCAATCTCCCACCCCCTTATTTACTGGTATTATATGTATACTAGAACTCACCGTCTCCCGGTGATTGGCCCAAAGTCACCCAGCCAGCTAACATGCCTAAGGTGGGACTAGAACCAGTGGTGGGTTTCAAAAATTGTTCGAACCTACTCTGTGGGTGTGGCCTCCTTTGTGGGAGTGGCTTGCCGCTCATGTGACTGGATGGGAGTGGCTTGCCGCCCATGTGACCGGATATGAAGATGCCGACGACACTTGTCAGAACCACCTTAAATTACCTAACACACAGCACTGGCATGCATAAGAATAGGATGCAAACTTGTTTTTTAAAAGGCATCTTTGGTTTGCGTTAAAACAACTTCAACACACGCAATGTTCTGATTGCGCCACAAACGCAGTAGTCATCCTTACCTTTCACAGAGGCTCTGAGTTTTATAAATAGGAGCATGATAGTGTAGAATAATCATATCCAAGGACCAGTGGTGGGTTTCAAAAAATGTTTGGAGCCTCTTCTGTAGGTGTGGCCTGCTTTCCGGGTCCACTGGTGGAACCTCTTCTAACCGGTTCGGTAGATTTGACGAACCGGTTCTACCGAATAGGTGCGAACTGGTAGGAACCCATCTCTGCCCATGCCCCATTTTGCCTGCCAGAGGCACCACAAATCAGTCTTTAGCTATTTCCAAGCCGGGCCCATGGGACAGATTTAAGCACCTCACGGGCCAGGTCTGTGACACCCCCGGTTTAGATCATTGAGGAAAATGGCAAAGAGCAGGGCCCCCAATTTTAATCCTTAAAGTCGCCAAGAATGAAGAAACACTGGTTTAAACATAGCGGTTGCTTCAGCATCCTTGCTCACGGGGAAGTTGGCTTCCTTTGGTCCCGAATGTGGTGCGAATGCAACCATTCCTTAACCTGGGTTTAGGGTGAAGCACTGGGTATGCGCCGGCCTGCAAAGCTAAGCATGATTTCTTAAAGGATAAAGAGGAATCTGTGTACTTCAAGACACAGGGAAGATTTTATGAATGGTTAGAGAAAGACATAGAGAAAAGAAAGTAAGGAGAAGATATGGAATCTAGACGATATACCATTAGGTAGAAAAGCTGGGGGGAGGAGGGGAAAGTAGGGAAGAAAATAATAATATATAAATATATATTCAAAAGTAAGATAGAAAAGGGGGGGAAAACCCATAATCAGGATAGATTTGGGGAAGGAAAGGGAACAAGAAGTGGTATTCAATTTTTTGTGGGTCTGCGGAGATACCACCCCTAGAAAATAAAAATTAAGAGCTGGAAGAGACACCTACAATAATAGAAAAAGAAAGGAGGAGAGGAAGAGGAAGGAAGGAAGGAAGATAGAGGTGAGGAGAGGAAGATGGAAGGGAGAAGGAGAGAGGGCAGGAAGAAGAAGAGAGGAGTAGGGGAGGGGAAAGGGAAGATGGAAGGGAGAAAGAAAGAAGGAGAGAAGGTAGGAAGGGGAAGAGAAAGAGAGGAGTAGGGGAGAGGAAAGGGAAGAAGGAAGGGAAAGGAGAGGAGGAAGGAAGAAAGTAGAGAAGGGAGGGAGAAAAGAAAGGATTTACAACAACAGAAAAATAAAAGAAGAGAGGAGGAGAGGAAGAGGAGGGAAAGGAGATAGAGGTGAGGAGAGGAAGATGGAAGGGAGAAGGAGAGAAGGGCAGGAAGGGGAAGAGGAAGAGAGGAGTAGGGGAGAGGAAAGGGAAGAAGGAAGGGAAAGGAGAGGAGGAAGGAAGAAAGTAGAGAAGGGAGGGAGAAAAGAAAGGATTTACAACAACAGAAAAATAAAAGAAGAGAGGAGGAGAGGAAGAGGAGGGAAAGGAGATAGAGGTGAGGAGAGGAAGATGGAAGGGAGAAGGAGAGAAGGGCATGAGTGGGAAGAGGAAGAGAGGAGTAGGGGAGAGGAAAGGGAAGAAGGAAGGAAAAGGAGAAGAGGAAGGAAGGAAGTAGAAAAGGGAGGGAGGGAGGAAAGAAAGGATTTACAACAACAGAAAAAGAAAGGAAGAGAGGAGGAGAGGAAGAGGAGGGAAGGATGATAAGAGGTGAGGAGAGGAAGATGGAAGAGAGAAGGAGAAAAGGAGAGAGGGTAGGAAGGGGAAGAGGAAGAGAGAAGTAGAGGAGTGGCAAAGGAAGAAGGAAGGGAAAAGAGAGAGGGAGGGAGGGAGGGAGAAAAGAAAGAGAAAAGAATGTGTCAAAACAGGCGAGGGATGGTAAACAAAGCAACCCAAATGGTATATTATAACCCTGTAAATGGAAAGACAAAATGTATAAGAATGACGAATGTAAAAAAGAATAACAACTGTGTGAATGTATACCTATAATTGTATATAGAGAACAAAAAATAAAAACTTTTCAGGGGGGAAAAAAGAACTGGGCATGATTTCTCTCTCATTTTCAGGTGACCCCCGACGTGCCTCCAGAAATTGTGGGTGCTCCAATATTTTTGAAGAAGAGTCTCCGACGGTCATTTTGGCTGTAGGGTTTTCTGCTTGAGCAAGGGGTTGAGCTAGAGGACCTTTGAGGTCCCCTCCAACTCTGTTATTCTGGGGAAACGCTGGGATTTGACATTGGCAGCCCACACTCACCGAGTTGAGAAAACATCTGGAGAAAATCCAGAGAGGGAGGGAGGGAGAGAGAGAGAGAGAGAGAGAGAGAGGGAGAGAGGGAGAGAGAGACAGAGAGAGAAGCATTGGGCATCGTGGCAAATTCTCTGACTGGCTATGAACTGACCAGGGTCCGATTTGAGTGATCCAGCAGGGTCAGCCAATCCAGACAGCCAGGTTGGAGACCCCCTGCTTGGTTGCTAGGAGAGGAAGGGCACCGAGGTGGGGAGGGGGATGCACTGTTGCTGGGAGGCGTATCCCGCTGGGTGGGAGGGGAGGAGGGGGGCAAGGAAGATGCTGGCTCCCTGTTGCCGGGATGCTGCCGTTGTCGGGAGAAAGGGAAGGCGGGGCTTGTTGCTATGGAGTTTTTGGGGTGACTCTTCTAGCAACTGGGAATGGTCCTTTGATCACTGCATGGTACCCTTGCCAGGACTGCTTCTCACCTCGACAACTTGGAAGATGGGTGGACTTCAATTCCCAGAATTCCCCAGCCAGCTTTGCTGGCTGGGGAATTCTGGGAGTTGAAGTCCACCCATCTTCCAAGTTGTCCAGCCTGAGAAATGCTACTCTGCAAGCTTCTGATTGGTCCAGGGTTCATCACCAAGCAACCATTGCCATGGGAATTCCAGGGCACAGTTTCCATGGCAACGGACCAGTCATCTTCTGAATGCTGGATTCTGAATTTCCCTTCACCAGGCAGGATGAAAATGGATGAGGGGATGGGGCGGGCGGGGGGGGGCACTATGGGGAGATATCCATAAAAGGGGAAATCTTTTAATTCCACCCCATCGGAAGGCCCTGCAGATCCTG
Organism: Thamnophis sirtalis; assembly: GCF_051295495.1. Taxonomy (NCBI): domain Eukaryota; kingdom Metazoa; phylum Chordata; class Lepidosauria; order Squamata; family Natricidae; genus Thamnophis; species Thamnophis sirtalis. Next base: position 95,080,123 of record NW_028261387.1, read on the forward strand.
GGAAACACCTGCCAGCGTCGACAATCCGATCTCTGGAGTGTTTAATGCATTCTGGGATTAAAAACGAGATTGAAAGAGGAAGATTGGGGGGAAGGAGAAGGTGGGAGTGTATAAAGTGTGGGGGGGAGGCATGGGGAGAAGGTCAATGGGGCTTGGGAGAGGAGCAAAGAGATTGAAAAAGCCCTTTTGGACTGGATCTTCAGTGGTAGCTTGGATGGTAGGTGGTGGGATTGGTCCCCTAGGGAGGGCTGTTTATCCGAGAAAAGGGAATTTTAAGGTCCTCAAGACCAGAAGTGAGAAGAATTGCAATCACTCCATTTTCTAGATGGGTTTTTGCACAATGACATAAAGCAGTGTTTCTCAACCTTGACCACTGGAAGATTAGGGGACTTCAACTCCCAGAATTTCCCAGCCAGCATGCTTCAAGGACAGGTGAATTCAACTCCCAGAATTCCGCAGCTGGCATGCTTTAATGATGGGGGACTTCAATTCCCATAATTCCTCAACCAGCATGCTTTAAGGAGAGTGGACTTCAATTCCCAGAATTCTCCAGCATGCATGCTTTAATGATGGGAGGACTTCAACTCCCAGAATTCCTCAACCAGCATGCTTTAAGGAGAATGGACTTCAACTCCCAGAATTCTCCAGCATGCATGCTTTAACGATGGGGGACTTCAACTCCCAGAATTCCTCAGCTGGCATGCTTAACAATGGGGGACTTCAACTCCCAGAATTCCTCAACCAGCCTGCTTTAAGGAGAGTGGACTTCAACTCCCAGAATTCCTCAACCAGCATGCTTTAAGGAGAGTGGGCTTCAATTCCCAGAATTCCTCAGCTGGCATGCTTTAAGGAGAGTGGACTTCAACTCCCAGAATTCCGCAGCTGGCATGCTTTAATGATGGGGGACTTCAATTCCCATAATTCCTCAACCAGCATGCTTTAAGGAGAGTGGACTTCAATTCCCAGAATTCTCCAGCATGCATGCTTTAACGATGGGGGACTTCAACTCCCAGAATTCCTCAGCTGGCATGCTTTAACGATGGGGGACTTCAACTCCCAGAATTCCTCAACCAGCCTGCTTTAAGGAGAGTGGACTTCAATTCCCAGAATTCTCCAGCATGCATGCTTTAACAACGGGTGACTTCAATTCCCAGAATTCCTCAGCTGGCATGCTTTAACGATGGGGGACTTCAACTCCCAGAATTCCTCAGCCAACATGCTTTAAGGAGACTGGACTTCAACTCCCAGAATTCCAATGCTGGTTGGGGAATTCTGGGAGTTGAAGTCCACCCACATTCAAATGGCCAAGGTTAAGAAACACCGCCACAAATTTACAAACTAGGTTACCTAGTATATTCACACATCTAGTCGCCCTCTTAGGCAAGGAAGCTGACTGGGTGGCTTTGGGCCAATCCCCAGGAGTTCATGAGTTCTAGTCCTTCCTTAGACAGGAAAGCTGGCTGGGTGACTTTTGGCCCCCTCCCTCTCTTTCATCCCGACCCGCCTCACAGGGTCATCATTGTGTGGGAAAGCAGGAGGAGGGAGGACTGTTAGGTAGGTTCACTGCCTTGATTTAAAAAATAAAAATAAAGGCAGGGTAAAAAATAAATAAATCTGAAATTATACAAATCATGGCCGGATGCTCCGTTCTCCCCAAATTCCCCTGCCTGCTCCCTTGTTGATGCCATCCAAGCTCCGTTGCTGGCATTCCATTGGGCGATACCCGGGCCCTGTTGCCTAGGAGACAGCCTCCTCTCAGGGATGCTGATGACGTCACAGGGATGCTGCTAGCTCAGGCATTTTCGAAGATGCTTTCAGAAGCAGAGGGGGGCTAAAACAGGCTGGCTGGGGGATATTCCCCCCCCCCCCTTCCCCATCCTTTTAAGTATTTTGGTAGCAAATGAAAATACAAACCGGTCGGTTCGGCATGATGGATCTTTAATTGGTTATCTGCATCTCTTTTGCTCGGATCTCTAATCGATCTCTCAGCAGCCAGATCTCGCCAAGCCAGACATCCTGCATTTCTAAGTATAGCTTGAAGCATTTTAGACCTAAAAATAGTTGCGTTTGATCTGTTGAAAAGAAGTGTCAGGAATCCTTGGGAATCGCTTCCTTCCTAAGCATCCTTTGTTTTTATTTTATTTTTTTTCCCTCCGTTCGGTTTATTATTTGATTATTTGAAACCACCTCCGTTGATCCTCTGGCATCTCCGTGCTTGGGAAGCAGCCAGTTTTAATTCCTGAAAAGAAAAGCCGTTCTAAAAATACAGTTAAAATAGACAACCAGAAAAAGGAGGAGACCAGGGGGTGACAGGATAGCAGCCTTCCAATATTTTAGGGGCTGCCCCGAAGAAGAGGGAGTCAAGCTATTCTCCAAAGCATCAGAAGGCAGGACAAGAGGCAACAGATGGAAACTAAACAAGGAGAGGAGCAACCTGGAACGAAGAAGAAACTTCCTGATAGTGAAGACAATTAACCAGTGGAACAGCTTGCCACCAGAAGTTGTGAATGCTCCAACAGTGGGGGATTGGACAACATCTGTCTGAAATGCTGCTACTACTTGAGTAGTTTAGATTAACAGAGTTGGAAGGGACCTAGTAGGCCATCTAGTCCAACCCCACCAACAGAGGGCTGGGCTAGAAGACCTCCAAGATCCCTTCCAACTCTGTTATTTGGACTAGAAAGGTGAGAAAAAGGTGTGAACACACCCCAGGATGCAGAAAATAAAAATAAAAATAATAAAACAATCTCTTTGTCTGTTCTCTCCCTCTGTGTAGGGGGAATGTTTTTGTGTTTTCCTTTTATTATCTTCAATAATTTTTGTTTACGCCTAAGGAAATTGATCAGCTACAGACAGCACGGACTTCTCTCTGGCGCATCTTCAGACAGGAATGATAAGATTTCTGTCCTCTGGGACTATCCTTGATTATGTTCCCTATTTTCCATCCTGGTTACCTGTGGTCCATTTCTGTGTCCCATCCTGAGTCTCGGGTAAGCTGGTTTCTAACAACCTGGCCTACCCTGCAGGATCACAGAGAGCCGAGGTGGCGCAGTGGTTAGAGTGCAGCACTGCAGGCTACTTCAGCTGACTGCAGTTCAGCAGTTCGGCGGTTCAAATCTCACCGGCTCAAGGTTGACTCAGCCTTCCATCCTTCCGAGGTGGGTGAAATGAGGACCCAGACTGTGGGGTCGATATGCTGACTCTGTAAACTGCTTAGAGAGGGCTGAAAGCCCTATGAAGCGGTATATAAGTCTAACTGCTATTGCTATTGCTATCTTCGTGTGCCGCTCTGCTGCTTTTGAGAACAATACGGCTCAGCGCAGACCGGAGCGCTTAATCTAAACTGGAATCTTTCCTTCTGCATCATCGCAAGCTATTGAACAAAGATGAAGTGGGATGGCAGGGTTTGGGAGTGAAATTAGTGCTGGAGCATAAAAGATAAGACTCCCAAATGCAAATGAATATGAAAAAAAACCCAATATATTTTATTGCAAGGCAGGCCTGTAGGTGTTGTTAAATGGGAATGCAAACCCCGGGGAACTTGGTTATTTATGCACCTTTTAATTCTTCCACTGGGTGAACATCAGCAAGTTGTCTGGGGAATTCTGGGAGTTGAAGTCCACCCATCTTAAAGGTCTGGTCTAGCTTGCTCTCAAGTCCCTTAAAGAAACAAGAGCCAGGAAAAAATGTTGAGATACCCTTTCTGGTCAACGGGCCTCATGACACTCTGCTGAAGTAGGATTTGTTCTGAGATTCTGCTGGGATGAAGCACCATCATTAGCCAGGAGAAGATGGAAGCAGCTTGATCCGTCAAGCATTCTCACCGGAAGTCAAAAAAGTCAAGATGGCGGCCACAGCCGCTTATATTTTCCACTCACATGCTTTTGGTAGCAAATTATAGGCAAGAATGGGACACAGGACACTCACAGCAGATGACAACTGCAGAGAGAAGAATGAGCCAAGATAGTGTTTCTCTATCTCAGCAACTTTAAGACTTGTGGACTTCAACTTCCAGAATTCCCCAGCCAGTATCCTTTATGATGGGCGGACTTCAACTCCCAGAATTCCCCAGCCAGTATCCTTTATGATGGGCGGACTTCAACTCCCAGAATTCCCCAGCCAGTATCCTTTATGATGGGCGGACTTCAACTCCCAGAATTCCCCAGCCAGTGTCCTTTATGATGGGTGGACTTCAACTCCCAGAATTCCCCAGCCAGTGTGTTTTATGATGGGTGGACTTCAACTCCCAGAATTCCCCAGCGTGTTTTAGGATGGGTGGACTTCAATTCCCAGAATTCCCCAGCCAGTGTCCTTTATGATGGGTGGACTTCAACTCCTAGAATTCCCCAGCAAGCGTGTTTTAGGATGGGTGGACTTCAATTCCCAGAATTCCCCAGCCGGTATCCTTTATGATGGATGGACTTCAACTCCCAGAATTCCTCAACCAACATCATTTCAGATGGGTGGACTTCAATTCCCAGAATTCCTCAGCCAGTGTCCTTTATGATGGGTGGACTTCAACTCCCAGAATTCCCCAGCAAGCGTGTTTTAGGATGGGTGGACTTCAATTCCCAGAATTCCCCAGCCAGTATCCTTTATGATGGGTGGACTTCAACTCCCAGAATTTCCCAGCAAGCGTGTTTTAGGATCGGTGGACTTCAATTCCCAGAATTCCCCAGCCAGTATTCTTTATAATGGGTGGACTTCAACTCCCAGAATTCCCCAGCCAGCATCATTTCAGATGGGTGGACTTCAACTCCCAGAATTCCTCAGCCAGCATGCTTTAAGGTGGGTGGATTCCCAGAATTCCCCAGCCGGCAGTGCCACCTCCGTGAAACCACAAATCAGAGACCAGACTCGACGTTCCAGACCAAGAACACATTTTATTCCAGGGTTACAACCACCGTTTCCCGAGCCAGTCACAGAACGACAGGATGGATTGAGTGCCGTTAACTTTCCCTTTTTTTTTTTTCTTAAATCCTCTACAATCCTATGTTTTTTTTTTCTTTCAAAGACCACTGTCACGACTAACACAACATTTACCAATAAGGAAACCCAGAAAGGGATTGTTATCACCGTTATCGTTTTGATTCACTCGGATTACGCTCTTGGCACCTCGTGGGTCTATCGGCCGCGCACTGAAGAAGCGGGCGGGGTGGGGGGGACCTCCGCAGACCCCGTCCCCCCCGTGCTGGACAATCTGTGGAGTTGGTACCTGAGAGCATTGTTTTCCCCTCCCCCCCCATTATTACCGATAGTCCTCGACTTACGACCACGATGGAGCCCAGAACTCCGCTTGTGAAGTGAGGGATTTCTTAATTTTACAAACCGTCCTTGCGCACACGGTCGTTCAGCGAATCACTGCAGTGGTTTAAGTTAGTAAGCCAGTTGTCAAGTGAATCAGGCTTCCCCCGTGGGCTTTGGTCGCAAAAGGAGATCACGTGACCCCCCCCCGGACACTGCAACCGTCATAAATACGAGTCGGTTGCCAAGGGTCCGAATTTTGATCTGAAAAATGCTGCAAAGGTGGTATGTATGAAAAACAGTGATAAGTCACATTTTTCAGGGACATTGTAACTTTGATCGGTCACTGAATGAACTGCTGTAAGTTGAGGGTTTACCGATAGTCCTCGACATATGGCCAGAGTTGGGATCTGAATTTTGCTCGTTAAGCCACTGCAGTCATAACTCAAATCATCATGCAACTGGACCTGATTTTAACAACTGTTTCTGCTGCGGTCGCAAAGCAAATCACCATGGTCATTAACTGAATTATGTGGTCATTAAGCAAATCAAGCTTCCCCAATGGACCTTTTTTTGGGGTCGAAAAATCACAAATCGCATTCAACGAGTGCCGCAAGTGGCTGTAAATGCGAGCCGGTCATAAATGAGAGTCCAGGATGTTAAGGTATCGTAACTTGGAATTGTCATTAAGTGAACAGTCGTAAATCGAGGACTACCCGAGTTACTTTTTTTTTTCCTTCATCGCATCGCACACCCACCCAGTTGCGCACCTCCAGAGCCAAGTCACGGGTGCGAAGGATGTAGGAGTGGGTACAGGTAGTCCTTGAGTTACGACCACAAGCGAGCCCAAAATTTCGGCTGATAAGTGAAACATTTAAGGGAGTTTGCCCCATTTTATGACCTTCCTTGCCACTGTCGTTAAGCGAATCATTGCATTTGTTAAGTGAGCCACCCGGTTGTTAAGTGAATCTGGACTTTGCGGGTCACAAGGTGACAAAGGGGCGACTGTCATAAATAGGAACCAGTTGCCAATCCTTCAGGTTTTGATCGCGTGACCAACGGTCATTAAGTGTAAAAAACGGCCCAGTCGCTCTTTTCAGCGCCCTTGTAACGTCGGTCATTGAGTGAACCGTTGTAAGTCGAGGACTACCTGTACGGATAGCCGAAGACAGCCCGGGGGGCCCAAAAACACTCTAAAGCACTAATACCGCACACATTTTTCCCTCCATGTAAATCCACCACGGATTTTATTTCCTTATTCTTATTATTCCTATTTTTCTCCCCCTTAACTCAGACAAAGCCCACCTACCCACCCACTCCCGCCCTGTGCCCCCAACCACCCGCCCCCTCCACAACCCCCCCCCAACCCCACCCCAAAATTGACTGCAACGAGGAAGCGTCGGCGAAGTTTGTGCTTCGAAGACAGAAGGAAGGAAATGTGGCGGCCCGATCAGCCCCTTCCCGTGGGGTTGTGATCGGGTTGAACCGGGCGGAGGAAGATCCCCCCCCCGCCCAGGTCCTGAGTCCTGAGGAAGATTTCTTTTATTTTTATTTTTTGCCTGATCGTTCGTAAAATTCAGAATAGCACTTGAGGCTTGAACGGGTCCCCAGCGGTGTGGGGAGAGCGATGGCCACATCGGGCAAGGCGAGATATCGTCCCCGAACGGGGGACTCGGCAGGAAACACAAAACATGGAAAAAGGACACCCCAAACGGGTCTGGAGTGGGTGGGGGGTGGGTGGGTTGGAGCGGGCATGGCCGGGGGTGTGCTTGGCACCTCGCTTGGCATCCATGATTTTTTTTGCTTTCTCCCAGGGGTCCCTAAAATTTGACTTGAGTTCAACGGCTTGAGCTTGGAAAGATGGAATTGAAGCTTCTGCCAAGGGTCCCTAAAATTTGACTTGAGTTCAACGGCCTGAGCTTGGAAAGATGGCATTGGAGCTTCCGCCAAGGGTCCCTAAAATTTGACTTGAGTTCAACGGCCTGAGCTTGGAGAGATGGCATTGGAGCTTCCACCAAGGGTACCTAAAATTTGACTTGAGTTCAATGAAGAGGATAACAGGGGGCGCGGCCAGGCACAGGGGATTCTGTAATGCAGAGTTTCTCAACCCCGGGCACTTTAAGTGGGTGGGGGGTGGGTGGGTTGGAGCGGGCATGGCCGGGGGTGTGTTTGGCACCTCGCTTGGCATCCATGATTTCTTTTGTTTTCTCCCAGGGGTCCCTAAAATTTGACTTGTGTTCAACGGCCTGAACTTGGAGAGATATATTTATGGAGATTCTCGGTCATCTGTGGTTGTCCCAAAGGTGCTTTTTCAAGACGTTTCTCTTCTCAGCTTCTTCAGCTCTGACTGGACGGTGGAGAATCTATAAATCCTTCCGTTCCCCGCCATCCAGTCAGAGCGGAAGACGCTTCCTGGATGAGGAGTGAAACATCTTCAAAGAAAAAAAAACTCCAGTAGCTTCTTTGGGGGGGGGGGGAGAAGCACCTTTGGCTTATCGGAGAGAAGAGCATGTGCAGAGGGAACGGGGATTATGGGAAGGACCCCAAGGTAGACAAGGTGTTTTCCCCCCGCTTCTCCGGGAGCAGTTCCCATCACCCACTCCTTGGGTGCCTGCACTTAAGGGAAAGGGAGGGCATCAAGAAGAGGATAACAGGGGGCGCGGCCAGCCACAGGGGATTCTGTAATGCAGTTTCCCAACCCCGGGCACTTTAAGAGGGTTGGACTTCAACTCCCAATATTCCCCAGCCAGCTAGCTAGCTGGCTGGGGAATCCTGGGAGTTGAAGTCCAAACCCTCTTAAAGTGCCCCCAGCCTGATTTCTGGATTTCACTGCAACCACCTGATCATGCCCAGGTGTGGTCAGTGTGACATTGCGCTGACGTGCGTGGGGGGAAAACCCATCTAATAAATAAATACAACAATTGTTTTTGTTTTTAAAGCAGGAATGACAGTGCAGGGTTACAGATCATCCTCGGCTTATGACGAACAATGGACCCCCATATTTCTGCCGCTAAGCGAGGCAGTTCAGTGAGTTTTGCCCCGTTTTATGACCTTTCTTGCCATGGTTGTTAGGTGAATCACAGCAGTTTGTTAAGTGAATCTGGCTTCCCCGTTGAAATTTGCTTCTCGTAAGGTCGCAAAAAAAAGGGGGGGGAAATCACATGACCCCGGGACGCCACGACGGTCTTAAGTACGAACCAATCGCCAAATCTGTGGATTTTGATCATGTGACCATGAGGGTTCTGAAACGGCCGTAAGTGAGAAACGGCTGTAAGTCAACTTTTTTTCAGCACCATTGTAACCTCGAATGGCCATAAAATGTACTGCTGTAAGTTGAGGACTAGCTGCAATGCTTTGTGCCCCAGGGCCCTCCAGCTGCTGGAGAAGACAACTCCCAGAAGGCCAGCACAGCTGGCAGAAGGAATTCTGGGAAATGTAGTTTTCCTTTGACCCTAGGGAAGCCTACTGTAGGATTAAAGAGTCAGATACGAGCCAGGAAAGCTAAACTCTTTGTGGTCTACCTCACAGGGATGTCGTAGACAAAATACTGTTAGAATCATCACAACGGCAATGAAATTGTGACTTTTTATAGAAAGTACAGCTGTCGGACCATAGAGAGGGCTGGAAAGAACTATGAAGCGTTATATAAGTCTAAATGCTATTGCTATAAACAAGCTGTTTGCAAGCTAAATTTGCAATTCTCTTCCTACTGGGATGTTTTTCAGAGAAGAACGTCCCTAGCCAAGAACATTCTACCCCCAGGAGCGAACAATTCCAGTGAATTTTAGGCAAATGTTACAAAAGTGCCTTGGCGGTTTGCGTGATGGCTAAGAATTTGCCAGTATAAAAATCCCAGATGTTAGGAATTCTCAGATTAAGCTGCTTATCAAGAACTTAGCTAGAAGGGGGGGACGGAAAAATAAATAAATAAACAAACCAGCCTCCAGATTAAACCGGCCAGTATTTGTGTTTTATCATTATTTGTTTCTTTTTGCTCTGCACTATTTTCACATAATCTACCCAAAGTCATTTAAATCCTACCGCCTAATGGCTTTTGAATATCCTTAAGCCCTTTTCTTTGAAGATGGAGGCTTGCAGAAGTCAGAAGATGGTGAATTCCCAAACCAGTTTAGGGGAAAAAAATGATAGAAAGCTTCTTTCATAAACCAGAATATGGAACTTTTACGGTCTGTGGACTTCAACTCCCAGAATTCCCCAGCCAGCATCGCGATGCTGGCTAGGGAATTCTGGGAGTTGAAGTCCATACTACTTCCTAAAGCAATCTTGATATTTTCCTGAAATTTTAAGCAAAGAACAAAGAAATTATCTTTGCCACATTCCCAAAATCGGTTTGGGAATGTGGGAAATTGATAAAAGCAACAGGGTTTCTAAGATCAGGATATATAATTGGCTGAGAATAAACATTATAAGTCTTTGGGAAGGAATTTAAAAAAGAAGAAATTAGAGCTGGTTTTTTTTTTAATTATTATTATTTCAGCCCGGATTTGTTTTGAGAGGGGGAAACTTCTGACCTGCACGGGAAGCCATAATGGAACGTTGTAAAATACAGGAAGTCCTCGACTTACGACCACAACTGAGCCCAAAATTTCTATGGCTATGCAGGACAGTGGTTAAGTGAATTTCGCCCCGTTTTACGACCATTCTCAACACAGTTGTTAAGCGAATCGGGCTTCCCCGTTGACTTTGCTTGTCAGAAGGTTGCAAACACTGCGACTGTCTTAAATATGAGTCGCTTGACAAGAGTCCAAATTTTAATCCCGCGACCATGGGGATGTGGCAACGGTCGTTAAGTGTGAAAAACGGTCATAAATCCCTTTTTGACTTGTCACCACTGAGCATGTAGTTTCTCGTCTGTAGTATTCGCTCCACCTGCTCTTAGATGGGACTCTCACACAGGTCTATAACCAAAGGTTGGAAGGGACTTAAGAGGTCACCTAGTCCAACCCCTTGGACAGCTCAGCTGGTTTGTTAATTTTGTCGTCGTGTTACGCAAAGCCAATCTATCCGTTCCTCTTACTGTGCAAACTCAGGAAACTGTCTGGATTCAGTAAGCGCGTGCACTCTGCACATGCTCCAAGATTAAGCTGGAAATCTAGTTCAGAAGATTCTAAACTGGGAGAATTTCCTGACAAGACTAGCAATTCAGGTAGGCAAGAAAAATGGACCAGTAACTCCCCACTCTGCATATCCCACTCAAATCAAAGGATTTACGGGCAGTCCTCGGTTAGTGACCACAATTAGGATTGGCAACGGAGTCTCTAACTATGTTTACAGCTTTCCTTGGCTTTGCAAATCTGCTAAAGCCACCCACGGGAGGATTGGTTGCCAAATGACATTCAATCATGATTTCAAACAGTCGCTAAATGAGGTGGTCGCTAAATGAGGACTACCGGTGCGGGGTGAGGAAAACGAAGCCGAATTGTTTTTTCTTATTTTTCTCTGTTCTGCCTTATCCCACCCACCCCTTTTTTGGGGATGTTTTCTGGTCCGAGGCAGCCTTCTCCCAGCTGGCCCTCGTAAGGGCAACTACAAAGGCCATGCGCCACTACCACCCAACTTATCTCAAGCTATGGAAGACGAAAGAGACGACTTTCAGGGGGAAATGATTAAAATGAGAACTATCAAGATGTTTCTCAAAATATTTCTATCAAAATTATTTCTAGTCCCTGGGAAAAAGCTGGAGCCTCAATGGAAGATTGAGGGGGATCCTGCCCCCCTCGTGTGGGGTTCGTGGGCCCTTTAGGTGCCACTTGGGACTTCCAAATGCCATTGTGGACAAGTTGCATTGGAAAAAAAAATGAATGCAAACCAGCTAATCCTACTCCCTAATCTTGCATAGGCAGTCCTCGACATACGACCACAATTGGGAGGAAAATTTCCATGGCTCGGTGAGTCAGTTGGTAGAGGGAGCTGTGCCCGATTTTACAATCTTTTCCGCCCCTGTTGTTAAACTGTTCAATCGTTGCGGTTGTTAAGTGAATCGTTTGGTCGCTGAGCAAGTCTGGCTTCTCCCCCATTGACTTTGCTTTTCGGAAACAGTTGGGGGAGGTCACAAATGACCCCAGGGACACCAGCCAATTGGCAAGGGTCTGAATTTGGATCCCGTAACCATGCAGATCTGCAACGGTCATAAGTGCGAGGACTGGTTGCAAGTCACTTGTTTTCAGTGCCGTCGTAATATCGCTGAACAAAGGGTTGTAAGTCAAGGACTAGCTATATGTACACCAATGCAAGGGTGGGGAAAGCTTCTAAAACCGAGGAATTCTTACCAAATACAGATAGTCCTCAATTTACGACCACCACAGAACCCAAAATTTCTGTTACTAAGCAAGACAATTGTTCAGTGATATATATATTTTTGGCCCCATTTTCCACAATGGAGGTGAACTTTTCCATTGCTAAACAAGACAGGGAAGTGAGTTTAGCCCAGTATTGCGACCTTTCCGATGAACCGTTGTTAAGTGACTCACGGCAGCTATTAACTTAGTCAGACGGTTGTTAAGGGAATCCGCTGACTTTGCTTGCCAAGAGGTTGCAAAAGGGGATTGCAGGAGCCCTCTCCAGGATGCTGCAACCGTCATAAATATGAGACAATTGCCAAGCGTCCGAATTTTGACCGCGGGGGGATACTGCAACGGTCGTAAGTGTGAAAAAATGGTTTCGGTCACTATTTTCAGTGCCATTGTATCTTTGAATGGTCACTAAATGAATTGTCATAAACCGAGGATGATCTGTAGCCTGCCTCTTCCTCTCTATGGTCCTCTCCTCTCTATAACATTGCTGGAAACTTGGGTGGGCCTGGACGAAATTCTCTGTTTAGTGGCTGCGTTTCCCAACCTTTAGCAGCCTAATTTAAATTAAATATAATTTAAAAGGTGGTTTCCACTACAGGAGCTCTCTCAGGGATTTCTAGAAACTTCTTGGCCTCAATGAAATGGCAGATATAAGGCCATTTTCCTGACCTGGGTCCTCCAGAGGGCCTGGGGACTACAACTCCCAGAATCCCTCAGCTGGCCCTGAGGAATTCTGGGAATCGCAGGCCAAAGAGGAGGGGGGGCGGGGCAGATGATTGACGACTGAGGTAAGGCATCTTGGTGGAAGTTAGAATGGCTAAGACAGAGGTATATTGAAGGTGGCCTGTTACCGTGGCAACTTTACGATTTGGGGGACTTCAACTCCCAACGCCAGCCAGAGGAATTCTGGGAGTTGAAGTCCTCCCCCCCAATGGTAAAGTTGCCACGGTTACGGACCACTGTGTTTTGAAGGATGCTCAGGAACCAAATAATTCCCCGGAAGGAAGGTGGGCATTGGGAGTGCCAACAAAGGTCGGATCATCCCTTGTGCCAACTTAGAGGTTGTCAATCCTGGCAACACCTCCCAAAAGGTGGGAGCGCGGGGGGGACGGACTCGGGGTGGGGGGGTTGGCCACTGTCAACTCAACCAGCTTCCTTGACCTGTTCGTTCCATTTGGGCACCCTTGGCACACAACCCCCAAACTGTTTTTTTTCCCCAAAAAGTTCTGAACCGCAGAATCCGAGGAAGCTCCTCGGATGAGAAGCGAAACCTCTTCAAGGGGAAAAAAAACCCATTTCGCTTCTCACCCAGGGAGCTTCTGCGCTTCTGAACTGCAGAAACCGAGGAAGCTCCTCGGATGGGAAGCGAAACCTCTTCGAGGGAAAAAAAAAACATTTAGTTTCTCACCCAGGGAGCTTCTGCGCTTCTGAACTGCAGAAACCGAGGAAGCTCCTCGGATGAGAAGCGAAACCTCTTCGAGGGAAAAAAAACCATTTCGCTTCTCACCCAGGGAGTTTCTTCGCTTCTGAACTGCAGAAACCGAGGAAGCTCCTCGGATGAGAAGCGAAACCTCTTCGAGGGAAAAAAAACCATTTCGCTTCTCACCCAGGGAGCTTCTGCGCTTGTGAACTGCAGAAACCGAGGAAGCTCCTCGGATGGGAAGCGAAACCTCTTCGAGGGGAAAAAAAAACCATTTTGCTTCTCACCCAGGGAGTTTCTTCGCTTCTGAACTGCAGAAACCGAGGAAGCTCCTCGGATGGGAAGTGAAACCTCTTCGAGGAAAAAACAAAAACAAAGCCCGCTTGCCTTTTTTTTGGCGGGGGGGAAGCACCTTGACCTGGATGGGATGAGAAAATTTCCACAGACATTTTGCCGGTTAAAGGAACCCGGAGCCCTGGCATGCCCGTCTGCGGGGCAGGGTTAAAAAAAACAAACCAGCATAGGTCTGGCTTGCATCGGGGGCTTTGAGGGAATCAGGGCTGCATCCTGGAAGGAGGAAGGGTTGAATGGCCAGGCAGCCATATAATAGTCTGCCATCTCTTTACCGTCAGCCGTTTCCTTCCCAGCGGTTCCCGAAGGACATCTGTTTGCCCCAGAATCAGGTCGCGGGGTACCATCTGAAGATGCCCTTCGGGTTCCCGTTTTGGGAGAAGGAGCAAGCCCTCGCCTGCGTGCCTGCAGGTGCGAATCCCGGGTGGAACCGGCCCCCCTCCCCTCGGCTGGCTTCTACAAAGAAGGACGCTGAATGGAGAGAGGGGAGGAGGTTTCTCCCTCTGGCTGTCTGAGTTGGCCGCTTTCGGCTAGGCTCGGAGGGTGGGGGGGGGCACACTCTGCTCTGGCTGGGCTCCCACAGGTGCCGTTACGGCTTCGCTCCCTTCCCGGCAGAGCCCTGGCCAGGCCTGGCATGGCACGCCCCCCAAAAATAGGGGCAACGTGGCTTTTTTCACTGAAGGAACAGAGCAACTGAACCCAATTGAAGCCCCCTTCATGCTGGGAACAAACCCTAAATCGGAGCCCCGGGGCCTGGCACCACCACCCCCCCCCCGGCAGAACACAGCTGGGAGAAAGTGGGAGGGAGGGAGAAGGGGGCTGGATTGACCTTCAGTGAAAGTCAAAAGACCTCCAAGAAGGATGGAGGTAGCATTCAGACATTCCCAGGTGGGTTTTCAAAGGGGCGTCCCCCCCCCTTCCCCTCGCCTGCCTTTATTTCAGGGACCCCAAAAAGACCCCCTTTTGCACCAGGAGCCAGGGAGATTGTGGGGGTGAGCCGTGGACCGCCGAGACGTGGCATCGGAGGGAGGGCTAGGGGTGCATGCCAAGGATCGTGCGATCCGTCATCTGAATGCAACATTCACGGAGGAGACAGTGCCCCGTTCTGCTAGCGCCATACCTCTGGCAAAAATTAAAGAGGAGCGGGGGGGGGGGGGAAGGGAGACTTTTGGGGGGCGATCGACACACACGCAAGCCTGCTTGCACTGTGGGCCCACGTGTTTACCACGTGCCCGCCACTTCTCCGTCTCCCCAACCCGAGGCTTCCCACCCTAGTACCGAGACGGGCGTCGTGCCTTGGCGACACGAACGCCTGGTCACCAGCGTGGAAGCCGGTGCCCGCCCGATCCCCGGCGTCGCAGAGCGTCACGCCACCCACATCTCCCCCCACCGCCGTGCCCTCCGATGGAATCTTTTTGCCTGGCAGCCATTGAACGAGGGGAGATGGGGGGGTGTGTGGACAGAAGACAGAAGGAGAAGAGGAATCCTCCCCGGCTTGTCTCTCCTCTCGTCGGCTTCGAAATGGCCTCGAATCGACAAGCCGGCAAAGACACGGAAACCCCTTCCGAGGTGGGGTGGTGGTGGGGGGAGAGGCAGGAGAGAACCAGGGCGACAAGCGGGATGCCAAGCGAGGGAATGTGGGCACCGGAGGGCAGAGGCAGAGGGAGGGAGGAAGGAAGGAGGGGGTATCAGCATGGATGACAACCGTCCTTCCATCCGAGCCGGGAAGCAGCTGCAAAGACGGTCGGACGGATCTGCGGCGGACGGTCGGTTACGAGGCGAAAACCAGACGAGACAGTCAGATTTCATGGGTAAATAAACACGGTGCCACGCCAAGGGTGGCTTCGAGGTGGAGAGGAGAAGAGGAAGGGGGGAGGTTGAGAGGTTGACGGGCAGCCTCCCCGAGCCAGGCAGGAGAGGCTGCCCAAGTGGGTGTGTGCTGACGGGGCGGGGGGGGGGGTGGGAGGCAGAGGGGGATGGGCTGATGAAGGACTTGCCTTTGAATGAAGCCAAGGCAAGCTGTGGAGATACCTGATTCTGCTTGTAAACAGCTGGGTTTCGTCTTCTCTTTTCTTTCTCTCTCTCTTTCTCTCTTTCTGTCTGTTTGTTCGTTTGTTTGTTTCTAAAATCTTTTCCGGAACCACCTGATTGTTGAGAAGCGAGAGTTCCCTGGGAGAATTCAGTACGTAAAGACCAAGTCCGAAATGCTGGACATCAGCCAGTCCCCTGCGATCATCTCAGTCACTTCCGGGGTGCAGTAATCGGGGAACTCAAAATGAGACGAGGCGCCCAAAGGGAAAAGATCCAGGTCTTTATCGAAGACCGACCAATCCGGGCTCCGGCAAGGGGGCGTGTTTGGCTGGACTCGGCTGGGCACAACGTTCCAAAGATCTTCCTCCGGCTCGTCGTCCGAGGAGGCGAAGGAAGAAGGAGGAGAAGAAGAAGTCGAAGACCTCGTCGAAGCGGGAGAAGACACGTCGGAGGACCAGGGCTTGGCGAGCTCGCCGGCGTCGGCATCTTTGGCCTGGCCAGAGTTGGCCTCCCACTCTCCTGTCTCGCCACCTGCGGGAAGCACGTGCCAGAATTCCTTGCTGGAGGTTTTGGGAGCCTCGTCAAACGATACCTCCAGGATGCGGGCTTCCAACGGGTCGTCGTCCGGCTTTGGAGAGGCGCATCCCCCCTGTCCTTCGGGGTCCGGCTTCGGCGTCTGCCTCCGGGGCGAAGCTGCCCGTCCAAGGACCGAGGGCTTAATCTTGACGGGCACCCTGGGCCGGGCTTTGGCGTTGCCCAACTTGCCTTTCTTCCTGGGTCGGTACTTGTAGTCGGGATAGTCGGCCATATGTTTGAGACGTAGCCGTTCGGCCTCTTTGACGAAAGGGATTTTCTCCGAATCCTGTAGCAACTGCCAGCGCCGTCCCAGCCGCTTGGAGATCTCGGCGTTGTGCATGTCGGGCCACTGGTCCATGATCTTCCGCCGTTCGTTCTGGGACCACACCATGAAGGCGTTCATGGGGCGCTTGATGTGCCCGCTGGGGGTCTTGCACCAGTCCGGTTCGCCCGTGCCATCTTTCAACAGCAAGCTGTCTTTGGAACACGCCTCCTGCTTCGCTTCCACGCCTCGGCTCCGCGTGGAGCTGCGTTGCTGGACCATGCTGTTGCCCTGATGCGCTGCCGACTCTCCGAACACTCCTCCTTCGGATGCTCAGTCCAAGCCGGGGTTATTTTCTCATCCTCCGGTGGGTGGAAACACCGTGGCGGCGGGTCTCGGCACGGCTGGCGGGTGGGCGGGGGAGCCTCAGTGGTTGCCAGCAAGCGCGATCGCCCCTCTTTCTCTCTCTCTCTGATCCACGCCCCCCTTTTAACTCCGTCTCCGAAGCAGCCGGCTGGCAAACTGACAGCAGGAGGTCCTGGCGGCACCTGCTTTGGGCCTGGGGGAGATGCCCAGCGGCGGGGGGGCGCAGAGAGCTGGGAAGCGGTCGGAAATCTTTGGCAAAAACAGCTGGAGAGCAGGGAGGGTCGGCGGAGGAGGCCGTCCGTAACTCCGTGCGGCGGGATTCCGAGGGCCAGGAGCATCCCCCAGGAACAACGGATGGGCAGATGGAGCAGTCACGCCTTCTCCTTCTCCTCGGGGTGGTGGAGACCTGAGTGGGGAGAGAAGAGGGGGAGAGACCCCCACCGCTCACAGCAGCAGCCCCTCGGTGTCCTCCCCCCGCCACTGCTCCGGGCCGCCCTAGATCGGCTCCGGCTGGCTTTACAAACAGAGCCTGCTCACGCCCACTCTTGCTTGCTCTCCTCCTCGCTGCCTTCTCTTATAGCCCATCCTCGCTGACAGCCCCCTCCTCCTCCTCCTCCTCCCCGTCCCCCCTCCCCGACAGGCTCGGCCCCTCCCCTCCAGCACAGTCTAGGGCTGCACACATTTCTACCGAGAGTAAACACCAAGGTGCTGCTCCTTCTGTCAATGGGGCGCCCCTCCTCCGACGGCACGTCATTGGTTGCGAGGCAGGAATGGGGCATTTGCATCCCCCCAATCGGCTGGCACCGCCCCCCCCTCCCAGGAAGGGAGGGAGGGAAGGTCCAAAACTTTCTCCCCAGCCAACACACCCACCTGCCCCCCCTCTCCACCACCTCCCCCCCCTCCCTACCCACAGCAATCCTCTAAATGGAGCAGGGAGAGAGGGAGGGAGGGAGACAGTGCAACCCCCCCCCCCAAGAATTCCAGATTGGTACCCACTGCAGAGGAATTATGCCAGGGTAGGAGAAGGAAAGAGCCCTCAGGGGTCTCAGGAGCCGGGGGGGGGGGAAAAACAGGGGGGGGGGGCGACACCAGGAAAGGAGGGGGGGAAACGCTCCCCATTTCTCAGGGAAAGGTGGATTTTTCACAGCAAGCGGGGATTAGCCAAACTTCCAAGTTTAGAGCCCATTTTTTTACACACACACCCATGGTTACTTTCCTGCTGTCTTAATTTGTGTTTGCATTTGTGTTTGTGTGTGAAAGTATGTTTGTTTGTGTTCATGGATATGTATTTGTGTGTCTGTGTTTGTGTGTGTGTGTGTGTGCATGTGTGCGTGTGTGTGTATGTATATGTGTGGGTGTTTGTGTGGGTGTTCATGGATATATATTTATACGTGTGTGTGTGTGTATGTACAGCGGTATGTATGAGTTTTTGTGTGTGTGTGTGTATAAAAACCCAACACAAACACAAACATAAATAAGAGGGTTAAGAGTTTTCTGCTCATATTTATATAGTTTTCACATTTACGTGATGCTGTTTATTTGTATCATTTGCCTTTCTTATTTTTTACTTAGCAACTCAAGGTGACGAAGAAACCTACCTTCCTCTTCCTATTTTCCCCACAACAACCCTGCGAGGTCTGGCCCAGATTCAGCCAGCTGGCTTTTCTGCCTAAGGGGGAACTAGAATTCACCGTCTCCTGGCGGTCGGCCCAAAGTCGCCCAATCAGGTTTCGTGCCTAAGGCAGGGACTAGAACTCCCCGTCTCCTGGCGATTGGCCCAAAGTCACCCAGCCAGTTTTCATGACTGTGGCAGGACTGGAACTCACTATCACCTGGTGATTGGCTCAAAGTCGCCCAATCGGGTTTCGTGCCTAAGGCAGGACTAGAACTCCCTGTCTCCTGGCGATTGGCCCAAAGTCACCCAGCCGGTTTTCATGACTGTAGCAGGATTAGAACTC
This sequence comes from Thamnophis sirtalis, assembly GCF_051295495.1. Classification (NCBI taxonomy): domain Eukaryota; kingdom Metazoa; phylum Chordata; class Lepidosauria; order Squamata; family Natricidae; genus Thamnophis; species Thamnophis sirtalis. The sequence goes on from NW_028261387.1 coordinate 95,098,645, forward strand.
ACTATCACCTGGCGATTGGCCGAACGTCACCCAATCAGGTTTCGTGCCTAAGGCAGGACTAGAATTCACTATCACCTGGTGATTGGCCCAAAGTCACCCAATCAGGTTTCGTGCCTAAGGCAGGACTAGAATTCACTATCACCTGGTGATTGGCCCAAAGTCACCCAATCGGGTTTTGTGGCCTAAGGCAAGACTAGAACTCACTATCACCTGGTGATTGGCCGAACATCACCCAATCAGGTTTCGTGCCTAAGGCAGGACTAGAACTCACTACCACCTGGTGATTGGCCCCAAAGTCGCCCAATCAGGTTTCGTGCCTAAGGCAGGACTAGAACTCCCTGTCTCCTGGGGATTGGCCCAAAGTCACCCAGCCGGTTTTCATGACTGTGGCAGGACTGGAACTCACTATCACCTGGTTATTGGCCGAATGTCACCCAATTGGCTTTCGTGCCTAAGGCAGGACTAGAATTCACCGTCTCCCTGTTTCTAGCCTGGCGCCTTAATCATTAGACTAGACCAGGTGGCAATATTTATGTACATGCAAATATGTGTGTGTGTGTGTGTGCGCGCATGCATGTATGTATGTATGTACGTACCTATATCTATATGTCTATCTCTATACTGTCTGTCTGTCTGTCTATCCTACCTACTAACCTACCTGGAATTCCTATAATTCCAATTTCTCCATTAATTCTTCATTCAAGCCCCAATTACTCAGTTATGGGGTTGCTCAGAAACCCCATAACGCGGCATTTCGAGCCCTTCATGCCAGCTGACCCCGCGGGATTTCGAATCCAGAGCCCAGGCTCGTTTTTTGCCAAGACTTTTAAGAGTCCCCATTCATCTCGAGGGCACCAAACTGCCATCATTTACCCCGGGCCAATCATCTGCCCACCTCCCAGTGACCAACTATAGATTACTCTCAACGGACAAAGCACAATTTCTGTCGCTAAGCGAGACAGTTTTGCCCCGTTTTTACCTTTACCGTTCTTGCCCTGGTTGTTAAGCGAATCGCTGCCGTGAAGTTAGGTTGTTAAGTGAGTCTAGACTTCCCTTTTGATTTTGCGGGTCGGAAAAGGGGGGCCACATCACCCCGGGGACACTACGACCGTCATAAGTACGAGTCAGTTATACGAAGCGTCCGAATTTTGATGACGTGATCGTAAGGGGGGATGGTGGAACGGTCGTAAGTGTGAAAAACGGTCGTAAGCCGCATTTTTCAACGCCGTTGTAACTTCAAATTGTCCCTTAAATGAATGATTGAAGTTTGCAAACTTCAATATATACCAGTGTTTCTCAATCTTAGCAACTTGAAGATGTCCGGACTTCAACTCCCAGAATTCCCCAGCCAGCGAATGCTGGCTGGGGAATTCTGGGAGTTGAAGTCCGGACATCTTCAAGTTGCCAAGGTTGAGAAACACTGATATATACTAACTGATTCACTAACTAATACTAACTTTAATATAGACTAACTAATTCAGTGTTTTACAACCTTTGACACTTTTAAGATGGGTGGACTTCAACTCCCAGAATTCCCCAGCAAATCCACAACTGGGGAACATCCGCACGGACCCTTCCCCATTTTATCTTGTATTGTTCGTGGATGGGAGGCCACCAGGAGATCCTAAAGGCTGCAGACTAAACCGGGAAGGCCCAAAACATCGTGGAAACACACTAGAAGAAATCACACCTGTATCGCCACCCTCAAAATTATCCAGCCGCCCGGCTCACCTTGAAAGAGAGTTTAACTTACTTTACCTGGCTGGGAATGATGGACGCTGTAGTCCCAGCACGCGCAGAGGCAAGGCATGTTCAGAGCGCTTCACGGGACGTTCCCTTGCCAGCGTTTCACAACCCCCCTGTGAAGTAGGACGGCCTTATTATCTTGTTGAGGCCTGGAAGAGAGTATTTTTGGGAGGAAAATAATCAGATTTTACTCATTTTTGGGGGGCTTCTTCTGAGCCTTGATTCCCCCTCCAGATGAGACAAAGAACGGGGGGACTGAGATTATAATGGAACGGGGGGAAAACTGCCTTAAGAATTTTAATCCTGAGTAGAATCTGCAGGGGCTGGGGGGCAAAAAAGTCAAAATGGCGGCCAATGCAATTGAAAACCTGCCTCCCTTCCCTCCGTTTTTTTTGCACATTTTTGGATTATGTGTAAAGGGGGTTTGGACTGCACCGTTGCAAACGCCCCTCCCTTTCCTCTATAGGTTCTCCCACAAGTCCCACTGAGTTTAGCCCTAAATGCAGGGGGAAATGTTATACAGCTAAGTTCTCGACTTACGACCACAACGAAGCTCTAAAAAAACTCTGTTGCCGAGAGAGTTCTTAATTTGAGTTTTGCCCCGTCTTACGATCTTCCTTGCCACGGTTGTTAAGCGAATCGCTGCGGTTGTTAAGTGAGCAAGACGGTCGCGAAATGAACCCGGCTTCCCCGTGGACACGGAATGTCAGGTGGTTGCAAAAAGGGGGTCGCAGCGGAGCTGGCTGGAGAATTCTGGGAATTGAAGTCCACAAGTCTTAAAATTGCCAAGTTTGGGAACCACTGCTCTAGAAATCCACTTTTTCCAATTTTCCTCACTGCCAGAGTCATTCGGTTATGAGACGGGTGGAAAATTCATTTAATAAAAGAAATAATTATGTTTTCTTGGTGCTGGAGAGGCCAGAATGGATTATATAGGGCAGTCTTTCTCAATCTGTGCCATTTTAACCAGTGTGGACTTCAACTTCCAGAATTCCCTGGGAGGTGAAATCTACACATGCTGGCTGTGGAATTCTGGGAGTTGAAGTCCACATTTAAAAACAAACAAACCATCAACTCCATAACTGGACTGTTGGACACGTGTTATAACCGGGAAGCTTTTAGTTATATTTAAAGAAACTCTGTATATAGCCACAACGGCATCCATTGCAAGTTCTTAATTAACTTCTTTTTAATGCAGTGTTTTCCAACCATGGGAACTTTAAGATGAGTGGGCTTCAACTCCCAGAATTCCACAGCCAGGGGAATTCTGGGAGTTGAAGTCCACTCGACTTAAAGTTCCACGATTGGAAAACACTCCTTTAACATATCTGAATAGACCCAACCCCCAAAGAATCCTTGGAAAAATAAAAGCCACTGGCCACCCCTGGAATTCCATTCCATTCCAAGGAAACCAACATTAGTTGTTTAATACATCCTTCCCTCCGATGTAAGGCTTGTTTCAAGCTTGATCTCTGTACTGAAGCAAATTAAGCACGCCGGACTAGACTTCCATCATCCCCAGCCATCATGGCCACGGAGGGCACCACGAACTGACAAACAGAGCATCTATTCAGAGCCAGAGTTATGAAAGGCTTGGAGAGGAGAGCCTCCATGTTTGAGGGCAGTATACCTTAAAAGCCAAATTTTCAGGAAATGCCCAATGAAAAAGCGAGCCACAAGAAGCCCAAGGAAGGGAAATGGACTTTCTAAAAGTTGGATGGAGCTCTTCAAAAGTTGAACTTCGTTTGTTTTTAAAAGAAATAAAACTTTTAAACAAGAAAAAAGTTGAACTTCATAGCATAGCAATTAAAATATTGAAGCGGGCAAGAGACAACGGATAGATGATTTCTCTTTATTGTTGTTGTTCTGATTTGGTTTTCTTTCTCTCTCTCTTTCCTTTCTTTTTTCTAAGTGGGTGACACGACTAGAAGTTAGGTAGGAGAGAAAGAAAACGTATTTTAAGAAAGGGTGACATAATTAAGAGTTAGAACGAGATAGAAATAAAAAAGGAGGAATATTAATGTATGCACTTTTATATAATAAGAACAATCACAAGAGAAAGCATGGAATAATTGAACAATGACAGATTGCAACTTAATATAAATATGTATTACCATGAGAAATATATAAGTTGGGTAGGATAGTATTTTAATAAAGGGTGACATAATTAAGAGAATAAGAGATACAAATAAGAGAAAGGGGGAGTATTAATATATGCAACTTAATATAAATATGTATTACTATTAGAAATATATAAATTAGGTAGGATGGTATTTTAATAAAGAGTGACATAATTAAGAGTTAGAATAAGATACAAATAAAGAGAAAGGAGGAATATTAATGTATGCACTTTTGTATAATAAAAGAAGAACAATCACAAGAGAAAGCATGGAATAATTGAATAATGACAGATTGCAACTTAATATAAATATGTATTACTATTAGAAATATATAAGTTGGGTAGGATAGTGTTTTAATAAAGGGTGACATAATTAAGAGAATAAGAGATACAAATAAGAGAAAGGGGGAGTATTAATATATGCACTTTTATATAATAAAATAAGAACAATAAGAAGAGAAAACATGGAATAATTGAATAATGACAGACTGATATAAATATGTACTACTATTAGAAATATATAAGTTGTCTGAATGTAATAACTATGATTAATTTTATTCATTTTGTTTGTGCCACACTGTTCACGCATTGATGTTTGTAAATAAATAAACTTTTTTTTAAAAATTAACTTCATTATCAAGGATTTCTTCCACGCACACCCTTTTGTGCTAGTTTTATGCGGTCCCACATTATTAAATGTTGTTGCGCAAGAAGGAGAGCAACAAAGATACACAAACACACACTTCAACCCCAGGGCAGAGAGAGTTTAAGGAAACTTTGATGATCTTAATTCTTTGAGATAGAAGGATCAGGAAGAAGCAGAGAAACCAGGGGGTGGTCAAAAAAGTCACAATGGCTGCCAGGAGGGTGGGATCAAAGCTTTGCCCATTTGTAACTGCATCACACTACATCACAAGCTACCCAGGGGGGCTTCGGACCACCAGAAAGGCAGCATATAGAATGAATGAATGAATCAATCAATCAATCAATTTTGACTTTTTTGACCCTTCCAGGGGTCTTGTAACACTTTGGAAGTCCTTCTAACCAACCATGGGATTATGATTATTATTTTTTTGCCAAAATATGACGGATGAGCTAATCTCATCTGTAATGCCAGTTAATCCCAGTTTATCCAACAAACCATAGTTAAACAAACCAGGATCTTTGCGCGGCTCTTGGAGACCATCATTAAAACTCCCTGCCGGAAGGAATGGGGGGAGGGGGAGATGCAGCTGTTGCCCCCCCCACAAACATCTGTCCCGCGACTCCCACCAACTAACCTGGCGGGCGCTAGTCCGTCTTGCGCGCTCCTCCTCCTCTTCCTCCTGCAGTCTTGGACTACAACACCCATTATCCTCCTCTTCCAGCCCTGGCCAGGCTGCTCATCCGCTACTCACCGGGTCTGCTGCGGCGGGAGAACGTCCCGGTCCTGCTCCGGCTTCAGCGCTCGCAAAGGCTCCGATGCTGAGCGACACCCGCCTGCTCGCCCCTCCGTCCGTCCGCCCGTCGGTGGGCGCAGGTGGGCAGAGGGCGCGGCGTCTCCCTCGCAGGGGCTGCTACTCAGCGCGCTGGAGGGGCTTAGCGGGGCACCCCGATTCCCCGGAGTCGCGGATCATCCAATGTCCTGGATCCCCCAAAGCTCCGGAGACCCCCCCAGAGCCCCCCAACTCCTGGATCCCTCCAAGTCCCGGAACCCCAAAGTCCTGGGATCCAGACCCCCCCAAATCCCAGAGCCCCCCAAATCCTGGAGCCCCCAAAGGCCTGGAACCCCCAAAGTCCCAGATCCTACAAAGCCCTGGAGACCCAGAGTCCCCCAAATCCCAGAGCCCCCAAAGCGCTGGGGTCCTGGAGCCCCCAAAGTCTTGGAGCCCCCAAAGCCCCGGAGTCCCCAAAGCCCCAAGTTCCAGAACCCCTAATCCTGGATACCCCAAAGTCCCGGATCCTGCAAAGCCCTGGAGACCCAGAACACCCCCCCCCCAAATCCCAGAGTCCCCCCAAATCCTGGCGCCCCCAAAGCCCTGGAGTCCTGGAACCCCAAAGTTCCAGAGCCTCGCAAGTCCCAGAGTCTCAGAACCCCCAAAGTCCTGGAACCCCCCCCAAATCCTGGAGTCCCGGAGCCCAGGAGCCCTTCCCCAGGGGCCACATAAACCAGGAGCCCCAGGCCTAAACTTCTGCAACAATGCCCTCCTTCTGCCCAAGATGGCCCCCTCCCCCTGAAATGATGCCCCCCCTCTCCCTTAAATCCCCTCCCCCAGCCCCACGGCTTAACCCTTGAGGGACCAGACCTCCTGGGCATCATAGCCAAGGCTGAGCCCCTTGGAGAGCAATCCGGGCTGGGTAGAGAGAGAAGCATCAGCACCAGAGGTTGTGTGAACCCGGCCATGAGGAAGGCTTAAGTTCCAGCCCATATCCTGCTAGTTGTGGCTTGCTCACCAAAACCATGATTTTGCAGACCATGGTTTAATGCGACAGGCATATTCAGCCCTGGAAAGGGGGCTTGAAGGACTGTTTTATTATTTATTTCATTATTTCATTATTTTATTATTATTTTATTGTTATTTTATTGTTATTTTATTGTTATTTTATTGTTATTTTATTGTTATTTTATTGTTATTTTATTGTTATTTTATTGTTATTTTATTGTTATTTTATTGTTATTGTTGTTGTTGTTGTACAATTGTATCACAGCGGCCAGTTGTTTCGCCGGATTTGGCATTGGTTACTAGTCGGGCCCCACCCAGGGGCCTAGGACGTCGTCACGTATTTTCGTAATATGCGTGCAGATCCAAGCAGTGCGGCTTTTTGCATTTGACTGATGGTGATTTTGTCAATTTTTAACTGTTTTAAATGTAATTCCAGTGCTTTTGGAATAGCACCCAGTGTGCCAATTACCACTGGAATTACCACTGCTGGTTTGTGCCATAATCGTTGAATTTTGATTTTTAAGTCCTGGTATCTTGCGATTTTTTCATGTTCCTTCTCGGCGACCCTGCTATCACCTGGTATTGCGATGTCTATGATTGTGACCTTATTTTTCTCAACCAGTGTGATGTCTGGTGTATTATGCGCCAGTATTTTGTCCGTTTGTATACGGAAATCCCACAAGATCTTGACCATTTGATTTTCGGTGACTTTTTCAGGCTGATGTTCCCACAAGTTTGTTGCTGTTTTAATATTATAATTTTTGCACAGATTCCAATGGATCATTTGTGCTACTGAATTGTGCCGCAATTTATAATCAGTCTGCGCGATTTTTTTACAGCAGCTGAGTATGTGATCAACAGTTTCATCAGCTTCTTTGCAAAGTCTGCATTTGGCATCATCAGAGGATTTTTCGATTTTGGCCTTAATGGCATTTGTGCGGATAGCTTGTTCTTGCGCAGCCAGGATTAGTGACTCTGTTTCTTTCTTTTATTATTATTTTATTATTATTTTATTATTATTTTATTTTATTTTATTATTATTATTTTATTATTATTTTATTATTATTTTATTATTATTTTATTATTATTTTAGTTGGACTTGAAGTTTGCTACTGGCAGCTGCCTACTAAGCAATGTGCTTCATTTATCGACCATCTGTAGATACAACAGCACCGAAAAAAAAGAAACTTGCCATCGGTCCTCACACTTACGACCGTTACAGCATCTCCACAGTCACAGGGTCCAAATTCTCTGTTGCAGCTCCAGCCCTCTGGAATGACCTCCCCGTGGAGATCCGGACCCTTACTACCCTCCCGGCCTTCCGCAAAGCCACCAAGTCCTGGCTGCTCCAGCAGGCCGGGGGGCTTGTGAAACATCCAGCCCCACGGAAACTGTGAATGTTGTGGTTTTTTTTAAAGTGTTGTCTTTGTCTAGTTATTTCCCCTTCCCTTGTCTATTGTGAGCCGCCCGGAGTCCTTCGGGAGTGGGCAGCATACAAGACATATAAATAAAAATACAATACAAATACAACTGTGCATGTGCGCAGTGTGTATCTGGCGGGCATGCACGAAGTGAACTGGTAGTAAAACTAGGAGCAACCCACCTCTGTGGAGCAGCCACAACTTCTGGAGGCAAGCTGTTTCACTGCATAACAGAACGGGAAGAGACCTTGGAGGTCTTCTAGTCCAACCCCTGTTGAAGCGGGAGTCCCTATACCAGGGGTGTCAAACTCGATTTCATTGAGGGCCACATCAGGGTTGTGTTTGATCTTGGGGGGGTGGGGGAAGGGTGGGCATGGCCAGCTCAACGACACACATGTCGGGGGCGCCTCTGGTTGCCCATGTGCCGTGCTGGCGAAAATGCTCTCGAGTTCCGTTTTCGGCTGGGCTGGCCTCCTGCAATTCTCTGCCAGAGAAAACTCCTGAGCTCCATTTTCGCTGGCAGAGGCACCAAGGGTTGGTCCTTTGCTATATCTGGGTCGGCCCTGTTGGAAGAAATGTCCTTCTGGGTTCGGATCCAAGTGGGGGGAAAAGACACTGGAGACATGGAGGCTGCTTGGAAAGATGGTTTATTGGTGGACAGGACCACGTGGCTTGAGCTCCTGAACAGAAAAGGGGGATCACATGCTTCAATGTTGGTGGAGAAGAAGAGAAGGAAGGACTGGGATGCTGAAAGTCCCTGGTTTTATGCCCTCTCTGGCCTTTGATCTTGAGCTTGTATTCTGATTGGTTGTCAGACTCCCATGGGGGCCCATGCAGGGGCAACTCTCTAGGCTGCGTTTTGAATCCAGGGTTGGTTGAGTTCTCAGATGCCATGTGGTCAACTGGGGCCAATACTATCATGCTTTAATCCCATCCCCCCTGGAGCTGAAGGGGAGAACTCTTTATTATGTAAAGTGGACTAGCTCAGGCTTTAAGGGCTCATTGACAAAGTGGGGATGGGCAGGAAGCTGCAGGCAGCTATTCTGTCTTTTAAAATATGTTTCTTTCTTTTCATATCCAGAGAAATATTCTGCCTTTTCAATATTTCCTAGGATATTTCATTTTTCTGGGAGAGGGCTGGGTGATAACTTCCTACAGCTCCATGCCATGGGACAGATCTAAGCACCCTGCCGGCCGAATCTAGCCCCCGGGTCTTGAGTTTGACACCCCTGCCCTCTACCATTATGGACAAATGACTGTCCAATCCCTTCTTGAAAACCTCCAGTGATGGAAGTCATTCCACTGATTAATTTTTCTCACTGCCAGGAAACTTCTCTTTAATTTCAGGTTGCTTCTCTCCTTGATTAGTTTCCACCCATTGCTTCTTCTGCTGCCCTCAGGTGCTTTGGAGAATAGGTTGACCCCCTCTTCTCTGTGGCAACCCCTCAAATATTGGAAGGCTGCGATCATCTTCTGTTCCTAGCAGAATAACTGAAGAACACAGCTGGAAGGGACTTTGGAGGTCTTCTAGTCCAGTGTTTTTCAACCACTGTGCCGTGGCACACTAGTGTGCCGTGACATAGTGTAAGGTGTGCCGTGGGAGAATTACTTTATATATAGTCAATATAGGCACAGAGTTATTTTTTTTTAACATTTTCTAATGGTGGTGTGCCTCGTGATTTTTTTCATGAAAAAAGTGTGCCTTTGCACAAAAAAGGTTGAAAAACACTGTTCTAGTCCAACCCCCTGCTCAGGCAGGAGATCCTATACCTTTTCAAACAAATGTTTGTCATAACTCTTCTTAGGAACCTCCAGTGATGGAGCACCCATCAAGGCAAGCCCTTCTCCTGAAGTCAAATGTGTGTGTTGTGTTGTCTAGAACACAACAATGACACTCCGAGAAGTTGCAGAAATGCCACTCAAACAAGATTTTACTTTTTTCTCAGATGAACTATAAACCTTTAATGCAATCTTTAAGGCAATCTTAATGTCCTCCTGGGGTTTTTTTATTATGCCATGCCATAATTTAGACATGGCAATCTTGAAATAAGAAATTCTTGTCTTTTGCTGTCCAGACCCCACTTTATTATTTTTTTAAAAATAGTTTTTATTGAACATTTTCAAGTTTAAAAACCCCAAGTAAAAAAAGAACAGAGAAAAAGAAAAGAAAAAAAATACAAAACAGATAAAAACACAAACAGAATAATATAATACAATTTTACAGCTTCCCGTACCAGCATGTATATTCTGCTTTTGCAGTTTTCCTGTTCAATTACTGCCTCCTCGTACTTTTTATCAATTCTAATGCTAATGTAATAATTATATTGTAATATAATAGTGTAATACATATAATCAGATGTTTACATACATGCCATAGTTTTAAACATTGTTGATTCTATTATAAAGAAAAAAAAATGTAGACGCCACTTTAATCTGCCCAAGATCCTCCAACATCCACCAGCCAATCTTGATTCCCAGCTTTTCTGTTTCTTAATCTGCAGCCAGGGAGCGTCGGAAGGAAAAGGAAGATTTCTCTCTTTGTGCAGGGCTGGGAGAAGCCGAAGGATTTTATTTATTTATTTCATTTATTTATGTTTCCTATTATTGAACCGCCCACCTCACTCCAAGGGGGGGTGGGGGCGGCTCTGAGCGAGGCGCAGTGGAATAGAAGCAACATAGGAAAATCAACAAATCAAAATTAAAGATTAAACTAGGGTGAAATGTTTTACAATTGCAGAATCATGATAACTGAACATCCGAAAGGGGAAAATAGATATATTTATTATAAAAATAATTAATTGCAATTCATTTTTATTTTTTATCGCCACTGATAAAGTCATTTGTTATATTTTATATATTTGTAGATGTTTTATTATATCTGTAATGCACACATACGCACGCATACATATATACACACATGCACACATACTGTACACACACACACACACACATGCACACGCGATACACACCCACACATCATGCTAAGTTAAAGCAATCTTTTAATTTTTGGCTTAGATTAGAATGAAGGCTGAATTCCTCTTTTAAAAATATAATTATTTTTTTATTATTTAAGGTTTATTTTTTTGGTTACCGATCCAGGATTTGAAACCAATGATGGTTTTGTTGATGGTTTGCAAATCCTGGCTTATTTCAATTTGGCTTTTAGGTAGATCTGAATCTTTGCTTATTCCTAGCTTATATATCTGTGAACTATCTGTTCTGGATGCTAGCAGAAGAAATAGAGGGGGGAAAAACAGAAATTAGGGGGGGAAACCTATTATTTGTTTGTCTGCAAAAGTGTTCTGATTTATATATACAGTACACACAATTTATACATATAGACATATGCAGAAGCAAAGGCTCTTATGAAATCAGGAGCCCAGCTGGCTGGCTGATTATCCAGCCAAAAGGCAGGGATTTGGATTTAATTTTAAATTTTTTTTTTGCAACCCATCTCCAAAGGCATCTCCCCCCCCCCTTTCTCCCCCTGGCATCTCCCCTTTTGCCAAGGAACGCCTAGGCCCCCCCTCCCTCTCCTTTACAACTCTTGTTGCCACGGAAACTGCCTCCACAGGCTGTGGCGCCAGGGCAACCCATCACTCAGCCCGCCAGCCAATCGGAAGCGCTCCTGCCCTTCCCTCCTCGCCGTCACCCGGGCGACCAATGAGCTTCTCACCTGTTCTGGGATGTGCTCAGTCACGCTGAGCAGCCAATCGGAGCCTTCCCTGCCCCAGGAAGCTCCCGGTCGCTTTGGCAACATCAGCTGGGGCATCTGGCTGGCCTTTCCTGCTTTGTGCCAGCTGGCCGCTTGGATGCTCGAAAGATATCGCCAGATTGGTCAAGGGGGCACCGCTGGGCGCCGGGGATGGGCTCAGCATCAAGTAGTACAACGCACAGGGATGAAAAGCCACTCAACCACCTTGGATCCTCCATCCCTAAAATTATAAATAAATTTTATAAAACTTAGCAAATGCCGAACACAAAACACCCGGATGCCTCTCAAGAGAGGGATGGGCAGTTAAGAAATACAAAATATAATTTATTTACTTTGCATCACTTTTATTGACATCATCCTAATATGAATTATGTGTGCCAGGAAAGATAATAGACTAGAGAGGAGGAGGAGGAGGAGGAGAGGTAGAGGAAGGAGAGGAAGAGGAAGAAGAGAAAAAGGAGAGGAGGAAGAGGAAGAGAAGGAGGAGGGGAGGAAGAGGAAGAGAAGGAGGAGGAGAGGTAGAGGAAGAATAGGAAGAGGAAGAAGAGAAAAGGAAAAAGAAAAAGAAGGAGAGGAGGAAGAGGAGGAGGAGGAGAAGAAGAAGAGGAGGAGAAGGAGAGGTAGAGGAAGGAGAGGAAGAGGAAGAAGAGAAAAGGAAGAAGAGAAAAAGAAGGGGGGAGGAGGAGGAGATGGTACGGGGAATTTATTCAGCAAAATCTGATCTGCTAGATTCTTTGATCAGAGCCAATTTCAACTTCTAGACTTCCTCTAGATCAGATTTCCAGACTGGTCTGCTGCTCTATTTCCTGGGCCTGACATTTGTGACACAAAGCTTCTCTTAGCTTCCACTCCTGGGAAGGGGGCCTATTTTGGGTGAGGGGTGAGAGCAAAAGGCTTCTGCATCCTTGTGTGGGAAGTTTATCACCCAGCCCTCTCCCAGAAAAATGAAATATCCTAGGAAATATTGAAAAGGCAGAATATTTCTCTGGATGTGAAAAGAAACATGTTTTAAAAGACAGAATAGTTGCCTATAGCTTCCTGCCCACCCCCAGCTAATGGGCCATTAAGATGGCCCGGCTAGCTCACTTTACATAATAAAGACTTCTCCTCACTGCAGCTGTAGGGGGAAGGGATATTACTCAACTGACCACAAGGCAACTGAGAACTCATCACAGCCTAGAGAGCACCATGGGAGTCTGACAACCAGTCAGAATACATTTCTTACACAGGAACAGGAAACAGAGAGGTGGGACTGAACAGGGTATAAAAAGCCTAGCAAGCCCCTTCCTCAGCCCTTCTCTTCTTCTTCACCTACATTGAAGCATGTGATCCCCTTTTCTGGTCAGGGCTCAAGCCATGTGGTCCTGTCCAACAATAAACCATCTTTCCAAGCAGCCTCCATGTCTCCAGTGTCTTCTTCCCCACTTGGAGCTGAACCCAGAAGGACGTTTCTTTCAACACTTGGAATGCTGCCTTGGCCAAAATTCTCTTTTCCTCCCAAATTACCTGCTAGGGTGTCCCACCCCCCCACATCAGCGCAATCATTAAGAGAAGGTCAAATTGATCTGCATAGCAATAAGGACCATCTGAATTGGCTCCAGGCAGACTTGCAAGCAGGTGGCTTCATGCTCCTTCATGCTTCTCCAAACAACCCTCTTAGATATCTCAATGCAAGGACCCCTCCTCAAACTCAAACTGCTTTAGGTATCTCAGTGCAAGGACCCCTCCTCTCCTCTGCTAAGGGGAACAGAGGCGAAAACATATGACGAACGTTTGCACGACTTGGGTCTGTCTAGTTTAATGACGAGAAATGCTAGGTTGACATCATAGCAGTCTCAATATTTGAGGGGTTGCCACAAAGAGGAGGGGATGGGGGTCAGTTTGTTCTCCAAAGCACCTGAAGGCAGGACAAGAAGCAATGGGTGGAAACTAATCAAGGAGAGAAGCAACCTGTAATTAAGAAGGAATTTCTTGTGCAAACAATTAATCGGTGGAACAGCTTGCCACCAGAAGCTGTGATTGCTCCATCACTTTCAAGAAGAGACTTGGACAGACCGTTGTCCGGAATGGGGCAGGGTCTCAAGCCCCCCAAGGTCCCTTCCAACTCTAATTATTCTATGTTCCATTAAAGCAAATGATTGAATGGTTAAATCTTTTTCTTCCCATCTTCTTTTTATTTCCACTTTTTTTTTCACCAAACGATGAATCATTACCTTTCAATCATTTGAAGATTTCACATAAAACAGGGTCATAGTGTTACCTGAAATTTTAGGGTTCATTATTACTCCAAATTACAGGGACGCGGTGGCTCAGGGGCTAAGACGCTGAGCTTGTCGACCAGAAAGGTTGGCAGTTCGACGGTTCGAATCCCAGCACCGCGTAACGGAGTGAGCTCCCGTGACTTGTCCCAGCTTCTGCCAACTTAGCTGTTCGAAAGCACATAAAAAATGCAAGTAGAAAAATAGGAACCACCTTTGGTTGGAAGGTAATAGCATTCCATGCACCTTTGGCGTTGAGTCATGCCGGCCACATGACCACGGAGACGTCTTTGAACAGCGCTGGCCCTTTGGCTTTGAAATGGAGATGAACACTGCCCCCTAGAGTCGGAAACAACTACCAGGGGAAACTTTATTACTTCAAATTAAGGGATTGCAGGTGGTAAAAAGGGTGATATTTTTTTACAATTATCCTTTGAATAAAGGACATATTAGCATATTAGCAAAACATCCATGACGCCTTTTGAAGTTCAGGAAATCATGTTTTCTCTTTTAGCCAAAGCCATTTTCTCTCTTTAATATAAAAAAAACTAGCCTATTCATAAATTAAACAATGGGGTCTTATTCTGGAGTCCTTGAGTGGTGTTAAAGAAAGAAGCCCAGATGGAAAAGGGGAAATGCAAAATATTTTAAGTGTGTCTGTCTTTTCTTACATCTAATTAATGTATCTTATTGTCTGATGTGCTGCTTTCTAGCTCATATCATAAACATCTGTTCTGTCCCTTAAAGACTTCCCTTAATATTAAATGCTCATATTTTTTGCATGAATTATTTGGTGGTTTGTATTTTGGTGGGTGTACAAATAAATCCAATTGCAAAGGTCCAAGTGTCTCTCAAAATTTAGGAAACCACTTATTAGCTCCATGCCAATTAGCTCAAAGGCAATAATCACTTTCATTGATTTACTTAAATTACTTATTGGTTTAATTACTTATTGCTGCCCATCTCGCTTCAAAGCAACTCTGGGTGGCTTACAATATTAAAAGCAATAAAACAATAAAAGGTAAATATTTCTAAAAACGATAAAAATAGAATTGTAGTCAAAAGGTACAGTTAGGTGATGGGGAGGGAGGGAGTAGGATGTGGGTGTGCGAGTAGTGGGATATTCTCTTTATTTGGGGGGGGGGTGTCCAAACTTGGTGACTTTAAGACTTGGTGACTTCAATTCCCAGAATTCCCCAAGCAGCCTACAAGTCTTACAAATTTTATTGTTATTGTTTTATTGTTGTTATTATTGTTATTTATTGTGAAACTTTTATTGGCAGCAGAAAAAAGTTTGTTCCTTTGGAAATTATTTCTGGAATTTCCACTCTGGTTTCCCCGGAGATTTCCTCGTGGTCTCCCATCCAACTCTCTTTAGGTAGTTTCTTCGCCTAAGATTGAGTAGATGCTGCGCCCTAACCGGGCCTTCTTTCTCTGGTAAATATATTGTCCTATAACTGCGATCAATAATCCAGAGAGCCATTGATGGGAAGCACAAATCAACTCATTTACGGGGGGGGGGGGGGGGGGGCGCCAGGTTGGCGATAGAGGCGGCCCAAACCTGGAAAGGCTGCCCGGCGAAAGACCGGCTGCGCACGCGCAAGCAGGGGCCGGAAGGCGGGGCCTTCGCGGCATTGGACGCACGGCCAATGGAAAGAACGGGCGTTGGGGGAAGGTGGTCGACCTCAAGGGGCGGGGCACGACGACGGAGGGAGTTGCCTCTGGGTCAGACGAGTGAAGGGCGGAGATGCTTTGGGCCCCCGTGAGGCTTCCGTAGACGTCTTTCCGGTCGCCATGGAGATGAGTACGCGCCGCGTTGCTAGGAGACGGGGAGAAGACACGCGCGCGCGCGCGCTGGCGGAGCAGGTAAAGGGGAAACGAGGCGGGGTTGGCTCGCCTTAAAATGGAGCCTCCAGGGACGGGCGCAGTCTACCCGCGGAAACCAAACGGCAGCGGTTTCCGGGTAGTAGGGCTGCTACGGCCCCCAGATCCTCCGAGCCGGCGGGGGTGGGGGAACCTAAACTGAGACTTGCCCCTGGAATTGTTTTGTTTTATTATGTTATTGTATTTTATTATTTCGTTCTGTTTTATTTTTTAAAAAAACAATTTTATTCCATTTATTCATTTTTTATTTTATATATATATAATATATATAATTTTGTATATATATATATATATATATATATATATATATATATATATATATATATATATACAATATATACAATATATATATATACACACACACACACACACACATACATACATACATACATACATACATATAATTTTATATATATACATAAAATTACATTACATTATAATTACACTACATTACATTACACATAAAATAAAATTACATTACCCGCGAAAACCTCAGAAAACACACACACATATATACATACATACATATATATATATTAGTGTCACAACCCCTGGTAAGCCCCAATTATGGGAGGAAGCTAACTGCTTCTAACATCTGTCAATTGGCTCGTCACAAGAGTCCATCACGACAGAAACCCAATATTTTTACTGTTGCCTTTTTGTTATATTTGTGTTTTTATTTGTGCTGATAAATAAATAAAGGGAGACTTTACTGGTGGTTCAAATCCCAGTAAGGGTATGGCTAGCTGATGAGAGCTAAATAGCTTGAAATAGATCTATTTCAAGAGCCAAGGTGGCGCAGTGGTTAAAGAGCAGCACTGCAGGCTACTGCTAGATCAGCAGGTCAGCGGTTCAAATCTCACCGGCTCAGGGTTGACTCAGCCTTCCATCCTTCCGAGGTGGGTAAAATGAGGACCCAGATTGTTGGGGGCAATATGCTGACTCTCTGTAAACCGCTTAGAGAGGCCTGATAGGCCTATGAAGCGGTATATAAGTCTACTGCTATTGCTATTGCTATACTAGTCTCCCTTTATTTGTTTATCAGCACAATATATATATATATATATATATATATATATATATATATATATATATATATATATATATATATATATATATATATATATATATATATATATATATATATATATATACACACACACACACACACACACACACACACACACACATATATATATATATATATATAATTTTTAATTTGTATTTTTATTGTTATTATTATTATTATTTTATTTCTCTTCCTCCTTTCCAAGGGTTTCTTACATTTAAATTTAATGCCATTGGTTTTAAATTAATTCATTTTAATGAGACATGCCTTTGGGCAGCTTACAATATCCAACACACACACACAGACACACACACACACAAACACGAAAAAGTGAGTGGCTTACAAAAGCTAAGAAGGCACTTAATTTGCTATATTGTTGGAAGCCTCTCTGAAGCAG
This sequence comes from Thamnophis sirtalis, assembly GCF_051295495.1. Taxonomy (NCBI): domain Eukaryota; kingdom Metazoa; phylum Chordata; class Lepidosauria; order Squamata; family Natricidae; genus Thamnophis; species Thamnophis sirtalis. The sequence goes on from NW_028261387.1 coordinate 95,115,677, forward strand.
TCAAAAGTGGGGGGCAGCCTGTAAATATTCCACCACCAACAATATTAAGGTAATAAAATAATGGTTTGAGGTCCTCAGGATCTCCCACCCCTTCCTCCCAAAAATGTTATTTCAAATCTCTATAATTTTTCCTCTGGAACAAAATTGTTTCGTTTTACAGAGGCAAGACATTTTGCAAGATTTGACCATAATGTCAGGACCAAACGTAATTTCTTTCTTTTTTCCCCCAAATTTTTTCTTTTCTCTTTAAACATAAAAAAGAAAACATAAAAAAAAAATTCTCATCCATTACATACAGCATGTCGTTTGGTTAGAAGTGTTTTTGCACCCATATTCTCAATTACATACACAAACACATATATTCCATCTAATATAACTAAATACCCCACTTTCATTATACAACGTATATTCAATTGCAATGAATATTTTTTCCTAATAAACCTAATTCCCTTACATTCTTGATTGTCTGTTTAATAACAGTATACCTTTATATAATCACTTACCCCATTCTGAATATTTTTGCAGTATAAAAAAAAATTACCCACTCTTTATATTTGTATATCACTATTTTCAATTATGTATAATCCCACCAATCATCTATCGAGTATGCTTATCTTCATTATTGTCCTTGTATGTCATACATTCAAACAAAGATGTTACTCCTTCATTTTTCAACAAGGTATTCTAAATACTCACTTCATATAGATATATACCAATTTTTGATTACTTCCTTATTTAAATTATTTATCAACAACAGAATATCTGATGGAGGGAAGATGGAAAGTTGGAGGGGGGCGAAAGAAAGGGTGTATGGAGGGTCGAAGAGGTACATTGGGTTTCTATTTTTGGGGGTATTATTGACAAGAGGAATGGCTGTGTTTATTGTTTAAAGTTATAAGGCCCCGGTTCTGCACAGTATATATGTGACTGTACGAAAATGAAAATGGAAAGTAAAAACACATTTACATTAAAAAAAACCAGAATATGTAATGTAATTTTTAATGTTGGATTTTCCTCCCTTACCAGAGGGAGCCCCCCGCCCCCGTGTGGAGTACTCTGAAGCCGTTACCATGGCAACTCCACAGTGCTGTACAGTAGAATCCATTTTATGGCAGTACGGTAGAAGCCGTTTTAAGGCACAACAGGCTGTATCCTGACAGAACACACACCCCGAGGGGTTTTAGGGGTGTCTTACCCCCCCTACAGTATTTTTCTCCAGAGAGTAAGTCATCTGTGTAACAAGTTTGCTTGAAATTGCTCGAGGTGTTCCAGAGTTATGCTGGAATACGCATACGCACACAAACACATATAGATTAAATTAAATTAAACCAATTTCATTGTATTTATTTTGTACAATGACAATTAAAGCTATACTAGAGCAATATTTATTTATTTTGATTAATTAATTAATTTATAAATATATATATTTTCCCCCCAGGTGCTGACATTTCTTCTTGTACATAGCTTTTCCCTGGCTGAAAAAAATGTGGTCCAAGCATCCAAGTTTGTTACCCAAGAGTTTTATCAGTTCCTTGAACCAAACGGTGAGTTGCCCCAAGAGGGGGGAAATAGTCTATTTTGCAAAAGGAAGCAGCGTGGTTTAAAAGACCCGAATCACACTTTTTGTATACTTGTATACTGACCCAGGTAAATAAAATGGGACGGCTCTGCGCGAATCCATATTGTTATCATTACATAAAAAGAAATAGGTAGATTTAAGCAGGAGATTGCTGGAGGAAACTGGCTCTCCGGGTCAAACTGAATAGTATTTCCATGCTATGCTGATAGGTGGGTGCAGGACAAGATTATTTTAAGCAGATCTTTCTCAGAGATATAATAGGTGAGTGTTGTGGCCCAGCAGGAGCCGTTGGAGCTGCCACCAGACTCCGACAGCGAGGGGCCCAATGAGTTGACTCTGGAGGATGTGGAGGACCCTGGACAGGGTTCCGACTCCAAGCAGGGCGCAGAGAGGCTGGTTGGCTACCAAGAGGCGCCTGAGCCTTGGACCAGTGGGGAGGAGACAAGGGAGAGTGAGCCAGACGCCAGCAGTGAGTTGTTCCTGGATGCCCGGCACCAAAGAGCTAATAGGCGTCAGGAACAGTTGCGCAAGTACAGGAGGTAATTGCACTCAGCAGGTGGTCATTAGGCTCCTCTCCAGACTATAAAAAGGACTGCTTGTGCACACGCCCCTCTTGCAGAAGTCAACGCATTGACTAAAAGTTGGAGAACTTTTGTAACTAGCTTGGCAGGCTGGATTGCTGCCAAAGCTTGTCTTGAGTTGCTGCCAAGGTCCTTATATGTTTGTTATGCTTGGCTTTCAGCCACCGAGGTTTTGGTTTCTTGCTATTAAAGTACATTCCAGTTAAGCTTGTCTCGGCATTCGTTACTGGACGGAGGAGGGGGCGTCAGAACAGGTGGGAGTGTGGGTGATCCTTGGCGCTCTCTGAGCTTGGTTGTTTTCTTGCAGACATTTCATAGCCCAACTAGGTAACATCATCAGCGTTACTGGATTGGGTAATCAAATGCCGGCTGCAAGAAAGCATCAAGGACACCACAGTCCTCCTCCTCCTCCTCCTCCTCCTCCTCCTCCTCCTCCTCCTCCTCCTCCTCCTCCTCCTCCTCCTCCTCCTCCTCCTCTCCACAAACCACATTCCCTTCTTGATTGTTTAATTTCAGACATTTCATTAGCCGAACTAGGTAACATCATCAGGGCTAGCTACTTAGCACTGATCATCTCTAATTACCTATCACAGCCTCAGCACTGGCCCTGATGATGTTAGCAATAGCAATAGCCCTTAGACTTATAAACCGCTTCACGGTGTTTATGTGGAGCCGAAGTGGCGCAGTGGTTAGAGTGCAGTACTGCAGGCTACTTCAGCTGACTGCAGTTCTGCAGTTCAGCTGTTCAAATCTCACTGGCTCAGGGTTGACTCAGCCTTCCATCCTTCCGAGGTGGGTGAAATGAGGACCCGGATTGTTGTTGGGGGCAATATGCTGACTCTGTAAACCGCTTAGCGAGGGCTGAAAGCCCTATGAAGCGGTATATATGTCTAACTGCTATTGCTATTGCTATTACCACCCTCTCTAAGCGGTTTACAGAGTCAGCATATTTGCCCCCCCAACAATCTGGGTCCTCATTTTACGCACCTCAGAAGGACGGAAGGATGGAGTCAACCTTGAGCCTGATGAGATTCGAACTGCCAAATTGCAGGCAGAAGTGATCAGCAGAAGTATTGATTTGATTTGATTAAACTTGTATGCCGCCCTATTCCCCGAGGGGACTCAGGGCGGCTAACAAACCAAATAGGGAAAGGGGGAGCACAAAAAACCAAGAAGACAAAACAATACAAAAACAAATTAAAAACTCATCAACAGCCACAACCATTCAATGAGTGGGGTTGGGAACTCATCAGCCCCAGGCCTGCCGGGACAGCCAGGTGGCCTGCAGTGCTGCATTCTGCACCACTCCGCAGTTAACAATAGTGCTCCTAACTGAACAACTGCTGTGCTTCACTTAACGAACGTCACAAGAAAGAGCGTAAAATGGAGCGCAGTTCACTTTTGCTCACGTCTCACTTAGCGACAGAAATTTTGGGCTTCATCGAAGAGCCGTGGTGGCGCAGTGGTTAGAGTGCAGCACTGCAGGCTACTTCAGCTGACTGCAGTTCAGCAGTTCGGCTGTTCAAATCTCACCGGCTCAAAGGTTGACTCAGCCTTCCATCCTTCCGAGGTGGGTGAAATGAGGAGCCGGATTGTTGTTGGGGGCAATATATGCTGACTCTGTAAACCGCTTAGAGAGGGCTGAAAGCCCTATGAAGCGGTATATAAGTCTAACTATTGCTATTGCTATTGTTATCGAGGGCTTTCAGGCTTCCGTTCATTCCCAAAGACTCTGGGAAAATCTATGTATGTGTGTATGTCTCATTGTTTTAATGAAAATGCATTGCTTGTATTCCTCCCCCCCCATCCCCCTCCGGGGGGCAAATGTAGGATTACAGCCAATGGGAAAGGGAAGAAGTGCCCAAAAGGCCCAAAATCAGATTACTCCTGCCACTCCCCGTATCTTCAGGGATGAAGAAGGAGGAAAAGAAATCCCTACAGAAGACCCAATCCAAGATTCAAGGTACTAATTATGACCTTTAAAGCGCTCCATGGCTTAAGCCCAGGATACCTGCGAGAGAAGGGATGGAGGGAGGGAAGAGGAAGAAAGTAAGGAAGGAAAAGAAAGAAGGAAGAGAGAGAGAGGGAGAGAAAAGAGGGAAGAAAGGAAGGAAAGAAAGAAAGAGAAAGGAAGAGAAGGGAGGGAGGGAAAAGGAAGAAAGGAAAAGAAAGAAGGGAGGAAGAGAAAGGAGGGAAGGAAGGAAAGGATAATGAAAGGAAGGAAAGAAAGAAAGGAAAGAGAAAGGAAGAGGAGGGAGGGAAGAGGGAGAAAGGAAGAAAGGAAGGAAGGAAAAGAAAGAAGGAAGAGAGAGAAAAGAGGGAAGAAAGGAAGGAAAGAAAGAATAATGAAAGGAAGGAAGGAAAGAAAGGAAAGAGAAAGGAAGAGAAGGGAGGGAGGGAAAAGGAAGAAAGGAAAAGAAAGAAGGAAGAAAGAGAGGAGGGAAGGAAGGAAAGAATAATGAAAGGAAGGAAAGAAAGGAAAGATAAAGGAAGAGAAGGGAGGGAGGGAAGAGGGAGAAAGGAAGAAAGTAGGGAAGGAAAAGAAAGAAGGAAGAGAGAGAAAAGAGGGGAAAAAAGGAAGGAAAGAAAGAATAATGAAAGGAAGGAAGGAAAGAAAGGAAAGAGAAAGGAAGAGAAGGGAGGGAGGGAAAAGGAAGAAAGGAAAAGGAAGAAGGAAGAAAGAGAAAGGAGGGAGGGAAGGAAAGAATAATGAAAGGAAGGAAAGAAAGAAAGGAAAGAGAAAGGAAGAGAAGGGAGGGAGGGACGAGGGAGAAAGGAAGAAAGTAAGGAAGGAAAAGAAAGAAGGAAGGAAGAGAAAAGGGAGGAAAGGAAGGAAGGAAAAGAAAGAAGGAAGGAAGAGAAAAGGGAGGAAAGGAAGGAAGGAAAGAATAATGAAAGGAAGGAAGGGAAGAAAGAAAGGAAAGAGAAAGGAAGAGAAAAAAGGGAGGAAAGGAAAGAAGAATGAAAGAAGGGAAAGAGAAAGGAAGAGAAGGGAGGGAAGAGGAAGGAAGGAAGATGAAGGAAAAAGCAAGAAAAACATGAAGGAAGGAAAGAAAAGATGGAGGAAGGAAGGAAGGAAGAAAGAAAAGGAAAGAAGGAAGGAAGAGAAAAGGGAGGAAAGGAAGGAAGGAAAGAATAATGAAAGGAAGGAAAGAAAGAAAGGAAAGAGAAAGGAAGAGAAAAAAGAGGGAGGAAAGGAAAGAAGAATGAAAGAAAGGAGAGAGAAAGGAAGAGAAGGGAGGGAGGGATGAGGGAGAAAGGAAGAAAGTAAGGAAGGTAAAGAAGGAAGGAAGAGAAAAGGGAGGAAAGGAAGGAAGGAAAGAATGAAAGGAAGGAAGGGAAGAAAGAAAGGAAAGAGAAAGGAAGAGAAAAAAGAGGGAGGAAAGGAAAGAAGAATGAAAGAAAGGAAAGAGAAAGGAAGAGAAGGGAGGGAAGGAAGATGAAGGAAAAAGGAAGAAAAACATGAAGGAAGGAAAGAAAAGAAAGATGGAGGAAGGAGGGAAGGAAGAAAGAAAAGGAAAGAGAAAAGGAAAGAAGGAAGGAAGGAAGGAGAAAGACAGATAGACAGAAACTATCTCACAATCTCCTGAGGATTGGACCTCAGGCAGGACTAGAACTCCCCACCTCCTGGCTCCTAGCCCGGCGCCTTCCTCAGTAGAGAAAACTTTTGCCCTCCGAGAGTTTTGGGCCGGGGGGGGGGGGTCCCGTGGGGCCTCCTCTCTCCTCCGAGCAGCAGCTCCCCTCACTCCTCTTCTCTTCTCTTCCCAGAGGAGCGCAGGGTCCGGAGCCTGGCCTTGAAGGCTTCTCCCTCCATGAGGCACAAGGTCGGCTGGCACCAGGCCCTCACCGAAGAGATGGCCAAGGCCAACGTCAAAATCCTCCAGGTACCGGAAGGAAAAGGGGCCCTGGAAGCGGGGCTGGGGGTGTCTCCCTCGGGCCCCTTCCCCGTTTCCTGGCTGGGAGCCCAGGTTTCCCCTTGGGGTTCCCCTGGAGTTTCAGACCCCCTTATTCCGTTCTGAAACGGAAGGGCAGATGGAGAAACACCTGGAGAAAGAGGGAGTTCAGAAGGGTTAAGCCCCCCTCAGACCCTCTTGGCTGAGGTTGGCAGGTGGAGAAAGAGAGGAAAGAAAGGGAGGGAGGCAGGAATGAAGGAGAAAAGGAAAGTTGATCTTGAGGGAGGAAGGAAGGGAAGGGAAAGAAGGAGGGAGGGAGGGAAGAAAGGGGACTGGGAGGAGGAGAGAAGGAAGGAAAGAGGGAAGGAAGGAGAGGAGGATAGGAAGGAAGATATTAATGAAGGAATGAAGGAAAGGGAGGAGGAGGGAAGGATGGAAGAAAGGAAGAAAAATGGGAGGAAAGGAAGGAAGATATTGATGAAGGAAGGAGGGAGGGAGGAAGGGAAGGAGGGAGGAAAGAAAGGGGAAGGGGGGAAGGAAGAGAGAGGGAAGAAGGAAGCTTGGTTGGAAGTCTGATCTTGAAGGAAAGAAAAGGAGGAAGGAGAAGAGAAAAGAGGAAGGAAGGAAAGAAAGAAGAGAGGAAGGGAAGAGGAGAGAAGGAAAGAAAGATGGAAGGAAGGAAAGATGGAAGGAGAGGAGGAAAGGAAGGAAAGGATATTGATCAAGGAAGGAAGGAATGTGGTGGGAAGGAGGGAGGGAGGAAAGAAAGGGGAAGGGGGAAAGGAAGAGAGATGGAAGAAGGAAGCTTGGTTGGAAGTCTGATCTTGAAGGAAAGAAAAGGAGGGAGGAGGAGAGAAAAGAGGAAGGAAGGAAAGAAAGAAGGGAGGGAGGAGGGGAGAAGCAAGGAAGGAGGAGGGAAGGGGAAGGGAGGGAGAAAACAGGAACATGGGAAGGAAAGGGGAAGGGAGGGAGGAAGAAAGGAAGGAAAGGAGGAGTTAGGAGGGAGAAAGGAGGGAAGAAGGAAGAAAGGAAAGAAAGAAAGGGGAAGGGGGGAGGAGGAGAGAAGGAAGGCAGGAAGAAGCTAGGTAGGAAGGTTGATCTTAAGGAGGAAGGAAAGAAAGGAAGGGAGGGAGGAGGAAAGAAAGGAGGATGGAAGGAAAGAAAGAAAGAAAGGAAGAAAGGGGGAGGGGTGGAGGAAGGAAGGAGGGAGGGAGGAGACAGGAAGGGAAGAAAGTAGGGGGAAGGAAGGAAGGAAGGGAGGGAGGAGGAAAGAAAGGAGGATGGAAGGAAAGAAAGAAAGAAAGAAAAAGGAGAAGGGGTGGAGGAAGGAAGGAAGGAGGGAGGAGACAGGAAGGGAAGGAAGGAAGGAAGGAAGGAAGGAAGGAACGGAGGAAGCTAGGTGGGAATTGACCATTCTAGGACTTGGGGGGTCTCCTTGGATGGACTGGACCTCGTTTGTCATCCAGGATTCCTTAGCCGAGACAACTTCAAGGCGGCTGCATTTCCGTTCCCAGAATTCCTCACGGGGCTTTGGAGCAGCCGAGGTGGAGACACAAACACACACACACACACCCCTTTTCCCCCTTTCCCTTCCTTCCCGGAACCCCCGTAGAGGCTCTCGAAGAGCAAGATGGCCAGCCTGGAGGAGCTGAAGCGCCATTCCTTGGTGCTCCTGGAGAAGAACACGGACCTGATGGAGACCATCCAGGAGGCGGAAGCCAATTCGGCCTACCAGGCCAGGACCCTCCTGCAGCAGTACGACATGTTTGGGGTGAGGCTGCCTGGGAAGGGCCAGTTGGGGCCCAGGGAGGCTGGTGGGGGCCTTCCCCCCCCCCCCCGCAGAGCAAGGGACACCCGGAGAGTTTGTTTATTGAGGAAAGGCAGCCATTTGTCTGAAATGGTCTGGGGTCTCCTGCTTGAGCAGAGGTTGGACTGGAAGGTCCCTTACAACTCTGTTGTTCTGAAAGGAAGGAAGGGAGGGAGGAAGGAAGGAAGGAAGGAAGGAAGGAAGGAAGGAAGGAAGGAAGGAAGGAAAAGAGAGAAAGAAGGAAGGAAAGAAAGGAAGGGATAGAGAAAGAAAAGGAGGGAGGGAAGGAAGAAAAGAAAGGAAAGAGTGAGAGAAAGAACGAAAGGAGGGAGGGAGAAAAAGAAGGAAGGGAAAGAAAGAAAGAAAAAAGGGAAGGAATGAAGGAAGAGAAAGAGAAAGAAAAAGAAAGGGAAGGAAGGAAGAAAAGAAAGAGAATGAAAGAAAGAAGGGAGGAAGGGAGAAAAAGAAGGAAGGAAGGGAAAGAAAGAGAAAGAAAGAAAAAAGAAAGAAGGGATGGAAGGGAAAGAGAAAAAGAAAGGGAGGGAGGAAAAGAGGAAGGAAGGAAGGGAAAGTGAGAGAGAGAGAAAGAAGAAAGGGAAGAAAGGAAAGGAAAGAGAAAGAAGAAAGAAAAGAATGGAAGGAAGAGAGAAAAAGAAGGAGGAAAGGAAGAAAGGAAAGTAAGAGAAAGAAAGAAAGGAGGAAGGGAGAAAAGGAAGGGAAAGAAAGAAAGAGACAGAAAAAATAAGGGAAGGAAGGAAAAGAGAAGAAGAAAGGGAGGGAGGAAAAGAAGAACGAAGGGAAAGAGAGAAAGAAAGAAAAAGAAAGAAAGAAATGGAATGGAATAGAATAATAGATTTGGAAGGGACCTCAGAGGTCTTCTAGTCCAACCCCCTGCTCAATCACAGTTTGCACGCAGAGCCATATTTACCGGAATGCAGGCCATCAGCTGCGGCTCACATGCGCACACAGCACTGGGCACCTGATTTTCGGCCTTCCGGAGCGCTGGGGGTGGCCCTTGTGCCTGGGGAGGGCGAAAACTACTCGGCACATGTGCACAGGGCGTGGGGTCACTCACGCATGCACAGGTGGGCGGGGCACATTGAATTGTGGGTGGGTACATGCACGTGATAGATAGCCCGCGCATGCACAATTTTGGCACGCCTGTAGAAAAAGGTTCCCCATCACTGCCCTTCTCTCACCTGGCCAAACCCAATGCCCGCATCTTTTCCTCGGGTGTTTTAGCCTCCGGTCCCTTCCTCCTCTTAGTAGTGGCCGCGTAGAGTCTTCCACGGAATACAGACTTGGAAGGGACTGATGAAAGAAACATCCTTCTGGGTTCGGTTCCAAGTGGGGGAAAAGACACTGGAGACACGGAGGCTGCTTGGAAAGATGGTTTAATGGTGGACAGGACCATGTGGCTTCAGATCCTGGATAGAAAAGGGGGATCACATGCTTCCAGATGTTGGGTGAAGAAGAAGAGAGAGGCAGAGATTCTAAAAGTCCCTGGTTTTATCCCCTCTCTGGCCTTTGATCTTGATCTTGAATTCTGATTGGTTGTCAGACTCCCAGGGGGGCCATGCAGGGCCAACTCTCTAGGCTGTGCTTTGAGTCCAGGTTTGGTTGAGTTTTCAGATGCCATGTGGCGAGTTGGGGCCAATATTATCATGCTTTAATCCCATCCCCTCTGGAGCTGAAGTGGAGAACTCTTTATTATGTAAAGGGACTAGCTTGGCCTTTTTAATGGCCCATTAACAGTGGGGATGGGCAGGAAGCTACAGGGAGCTATTCTGTCTTTTAAAACATGTTTCATCCTTTTCACATCCAGAGAAATATTCTGCCTTTTCAACGTTTCCTAGGATATTTCATTTTTTTCTGGGAGTGGGCTGTGTGATAGCTGGGTGATAATTTCCTACAGTACCGCGGAGGTTGTGTTGATTCGATGGTATAGTTGGGTTAGGAATTAAATACTGTTCAAGTATTTAAACTAGTTTAGGAGTTGAATCCTGTCCCTTTAAGATAGTTTAGGAGTTGAATCCTGTCCCTTTAAGACGTAGCCTTCCAGGTAATGTAGAATTGCCTTCTGGGAAATGTGGTCTTCATTGCCATGTTCACATCTGCCTTGTTGATTGGCCACGGGGTTATACCTCTGATGCTGGGTAAATGCATCGTGCAGACCAGCGGTCATTTTGAATCCTAACAAAGGAATCCAGCTTCAGCTTCTCCTCTTGGGGAAGAAAGCCCCTCTTCTCCCCTGCCCATAATAGGGTCAAATTATGGTGTGTCTCTCTGAAGAATCTCAGCCGTAATCACGAGTGATTGTTTTTGCAAATGCCTGGAGAATAAACGTAATTTGCACGATTTCCTCTCTGCGTGGAGTTTTATCTGCCTGAGAAGAGCAATCCTACGCTCGGGACCCGAACGGTGAGAAGACAGCTAAACTTCTCCTTGCTAAAGAAAGACTCTCTTGACGTGGGAAGGGTGAAACCTCTCTTCGCAAAGGACAGATTCTGCCGGCGAAAAAAAGCATGTTTGCATCCTCGCCTTGGTAAGGAAAACCCCGTTTCAGTACATCAAAGCGGAAGATTTCGATTCCTCCTCTTTGCAGAGTAAAGAGTAAATTCCTCCTATTTGCAGGCTACCGGATTGTAAAAGCCTCATAGAGAAGTTTCCATATCGGATTTGCATGATAAGACCAGTGGAATCTGCATTTTAATAAGGAAAGGCAAATAAAACCCCAGGCCCTCTTTAAGTTTTATTCACCTGCTTTCTTTAACTCTCTTTGAAAATTAACTCGAAAGTCAGCCCCCTTCACAGTTTGTGAGCTAATCCCAGTGCAGAATTGGAACTCTTATCACGGGAGAACAGCCCTTGGGAACCCCAGAACCCAGGACATCCCGCCTGTAAATCCTCTTCACAGGGAAAAGCCAAAACGCAGTTACTTCAAGCATTTGTTAGACCAGTGTTTTTCAACCACTGTGCCGCGGCACACTAGTGTGCCGTGACATAGTGTAAGGTGTGCCGTGGGAAAAACACCCGCTATATAGTCAGTATAGGCACAGAGTTATTTTTTTTAAACATTTTCTAATGGTGGTGTGCCTCGTGATTTTTTTCATGAAAAAAGTGTGCCTTTGCACAAAAAAGGTTGAAAAACACTGTGTTAGACGAAGCGCCCTCTGACGGCTCACTTGGGAAACGGCAACCTGTATTTTGGCTACTCCCACGCACTGCCCTCTGGTGGTCAGTCTGTGAACCACAGGCACGTGTTCAAGCCACCAGCCTGCAACGCACCCTAGTGGCCAAAAAGTGAGCTGTGTCGACATTGCCTAAATCTTGCAACTCACCCTAGTGGCCCAAAAGTGAACTGCGCCGACATCTCCTAAAGATTGCTACACACCCTAGTGGCCAAAAAGTGAACTGCGCCAACATCTCCTAAAGATTGCTACACACCCTAGTGGCCAAAAGGTGAACTGCGCCGACATCTCCTAAAGATTGCTACACACCCTAGTGGCCAAAAAGTGAACTGCGCTGACATCTCCTAAAGCTTGCATCGCACCCTAGTGGCCAAAAAGTGAACGCCAACATCTCCTAAAGCTTGCAACTCACCCTAGTGGCCAAAACGTGAACTGTGCCAACATCTCCTAAAGCTTGCAACTCACCCTAGTGGCCAAAAATTGAACTGCGCCAACATCTCCTAAAGATTGCTACACACCCTAGTGGCCAAAAAGTGAACTGCGCCAACATCTCCTAAAGATTGCTACACACCCTAGTGACCAAAAAGTGAACTGCGCCGACATCTCCTAAAGCTTGCAACCACCCTAGTAGCCAAAAAGTGAACTGTGCCAACATCTCCTAAAGCTTGCAACTCACCCTAGTGGCCAAAAATTGAACTGCGCCAACATCTCTTAAAGATTGCTACACACTCTAGTGGCCAAAAAGTGAACTCAGCTGATATCTCTTAAAGTTTGCAACTCACCCTAGTGGCCAAAAAGTGAACTGCGCCGACATCTCCTAAAGATTGCTACACACCCTAGTGGCCAAAAAGTGAACTGCGCTGACATCTCCTAAAGCTTGCAACCACCCTAGTAGCCAAAAAGTGAACTGCGCTGACATCTCCTAAAGCTTGCATCGCATCCTAGTGGCCAAAACGTGAACTGTGCCAACATCTCCTAAAGCTTGCAACTCACCCTAGTGGCCAAAAAGTGAACTGCGTCAACATCTCCTAAAGATTGCTACACACCCTAGTGGCCAAAAAGTGAACTCAGCTGATATCTCTTTGCAACTCAACCTAGTGGCCAAAAGGTGAACTGCACTGACATCTCTTAAAGCTTGCAACATACCCTAGTGGCCAAAAAGTGAACTGCGCTGACTTCTCCTAAAGCTTGCAACGCACCCTAGTGGCCAAAAAGTGAAACTCACCAACATCTCTTAAAGTTTGCAACTCACCCTAGCAGCCAAAAAGTGAACTGCGCTGACATCTAAAGCTTACAATGCACCCTAGTGGCCAAAAAGTGAACTTCACCAACATCTCCTAAAGCTTGCAACGCACCCTAGTGGCCAAAAGGTGACTTGCCCTGAAAATTCCTAATATATTCAGGAAATTTCCTGTTTTAATCTTAAGTCATGGAGTCTCCTGTCATGGCAGACATGTCAGACCTCAACACAAACTCAGAATTTCTTGTTCAAAACTCAGAATTGGTTGTGGAACACTCAGAAATAACCGAAGGACCTCAAGCAACCAACAACTCGAGGCCGCAGAGGAAGTTTCCTGATGCCAAAGAGGCGAGCCTGAGGGAGAATTGGGACAAGGACTGTCAACGTTATAACAAATCCTGGGAAAGGTTGCTTATCATGGATAAGGAACTTCAACAGGATGCTACTAGCCCCTTTTCGCATACCCAGATGTTCTGACCCCCCTCATCCTACACCAAGGCATGCCGAAACAAAGATACTTCAAAGGATTTATTAACACACAGAACAGCAAAGTCCAGACGTTGGCAGCAATCCAGCACAGACTAGCCTTGGCAGCAATCCAGCCTGCCAAGCTAGCCACGAGAGTTCTCCAGCTCTAGTGAATATGTCGACTCCTGCAACGAGCGTGTGCACAATCATTCCTTTTATAGTCTTGCACCAGCTGAGTGCAATTATCTCCTGTACCTGTGTAACTGTTCCTTACGCCTATTAGCTCTCCGTTGCCGGGCATCCAGGACCAACTCTTTTGTCTCCTCCCCACTGCTCCAATGCATGACGTCGGGATCACACTCCCTTGTCTCCTCCCCACTGGTCCAAGGCTCAGGCGCCTCCTAGTGGCCAACCAGCCTCTCTGCGCCCTGCTCGGAGTGGGAACCCTGTCCAGGGTCCTCCACATCCTCCAAAGCCGACTCAGAGGGCCCCTCGCTGTCGGGAGTCTGGTGGCAACTCCAACGGCTCCTGCTGGGCCACAACACCAGACCACGCCTGCTGATCAACCATGAGCAAGCGCTCTCTCTCCCCTCATCGGTCTGAACCGGAAGCCTGAAATGAAAGCTCATCTAGTGGAATTCATGGAGAAGATGGTCCAGAACGGGCACCCTGAGCTTGCCCCCACCTCTGGGAAGAAATGAGGAATGCTGGTACCTGCCACTCTTTGGAGGGCGCAACACAGCCATTTGCCCCCGAGGCTGTGCCCGCGTCCTCCCGCCCCCGCAGTCTTTCGCCAAGAAACTCTACACCATGCCAATCACTGCCCTGGTACTGCTCGAAGGAAGAACAAACTTGAAGATTGAACCTCAAGCTTTGCATGCTTTCTAATCGTTGCCTTGTTTGATGCTGTACTTCTGTTTATTTTAGTTAATAGTTAGTTAATAGTGGAATTTATAATTCCAGACAGGGAGTGTACTGATTCAAGGGTAGAGTTAGACTAGGAATTAAATACTCTTCAAGTTAGTTTAGGTGTTGAATCCTGTCCCTTTAAGAGGTAGCCTTCCAGGTAATGTAGAATTGCCTTCTGGGAAATGTAGTCTTTATGTCATGAGCCGAGGTGGCGCAGTGGTTAGGGTGCAGTACTGCAGGCCACTTCAGCTGACTGTTATCTGCAGTTCGGCTGTTCAAATCTCACCGGCTCAGGGTTGACTCAGCCTTCCATCCTTCCGAGGTGGGTGAAATGAGGACCCGGATTGTTGTGGGGGGCGATATGCTGACTCTGTAAACCGCTTAGAGAGGGCTGAAAGCCCTATGAAGCGGTATATAAGTCGAACTGCTATTGCTATTGCTATGTCACATCTGCCTTGTTGATTGGCCACGGGATTATACCTCTGATTGTCTGCTGGGTAAATGCATCGTGCAGACCAGCGGTAATTTTGAATCCCAACAAAAGAAGCCAGCTTCAGCTTCTCCTCTTGGGGAAGAAAGCCCCTCTTCTCCCCTGCCCATAATAGGGTCAAACCATGGTGTGTCTCTCAGAAGAATCTCAGCCGTAATCACGAGTGATTGTTTTTGCGAATGCCTGGAGAATAAACGTAATTTGCACGATTTCCTCTTTGCGTGGAGTTTTATCTGCCTGAGAAGAGCGATCCTACGCTCGGGACCCGAACAGAGGTCTTCTAGTCTGACCCCTTTGCTCAAGCAGGAGACCCAGAGAGGTGGCCCGTCGAGTCTCTTTCTTAGAAACCTCCAGAGATTTCAGGCACCCACAACTTCTAGCAGTGAACGGTTCCACTGGGCTAATCGTACTCTTTGTTAACTTCGTATGCCACAGCGGATCATCGCCACTCTCCGAGACTCCAATCAGAACCAAATTGGTGCCGCCAAAGCAGACCTCAGCGCCGCGGAGAAGAGAGTGGAGAAGAAAATGGCGAGTAAGTGGTTCCCACCTGACCTCCTCGCTCTGGAGTGGCGGGGGCTGGGGGGGCTGGGCAGAGGAGAGCTCCACAATTTTCACCCCCCCCCCCAAGGAAGCAGTAGGGCCTTGTGGCCAGATTGCTTATCAAAGCACCCCCTCTTAATGCATAGATAGCCCTTGGCTTGAAACCATTCAGCCGCGTTGAAAAAAGGGAGCCCTGACTGGTCCTTGCAAACATTCATTCATTCATTCATTCATTCATTCATTCATGTGGCAGACAGTCACCTGGTCAAACTCCAGGCCCTTGGGAACTGGCAAGGCCTTGTGACAGTGTGCATGTGTCTATGTGTATGTATGTGGTGGGATCTAGCCAGTTCGCACCACTTCGAGAGATCCAGTTGTTACATTTCTCAGCAGTTTGGTGAACTGGTTGTTGGAAGAAATCTTTAGGGCTGAGAACCAGTTGTTAAATTATTTGAATCCCACCGTGTGTGTATTTGTGCGCGCCGCGTGCATGCATGTGTGTATGTATGTATATGTGTGCGTGTATGTGTGTGTGTATATATAAAGTGCTGTGTCAAAGCACCTGCTATGCTTTGCTATGCTATACTCTCCTCCCTTATCAGCTGAGCCAGGGGAACGATTTAAGTGTTTTTTTTCCCTTTTGTCAATAGCAATAGCAGTAGACTTATATACCGCTTCATAGGCCTTTCAGGCCTCTCTAAGCGGTTTACAGAGAGTCAGCATATTGCCCCCAACAATCTGGGTCCTCATTTTACCCACCTCGGAAGGATGGAAGGCTGAGTCAACCCTGAGCCGGTGAGATTTGAACCGCTGACCTGCTGATCTAGCAGTAGCCTGCAGTGCTGCATTTAACCACTGCGCCACCTTGGCTCTTGTCAAAGCACCTGGTATGTCCAAATATGGGAGGGAACATGCTGATTCCCTTTTCGCCCCACTCCAGGAGTCTTCCAGGCAGATAAACCATTTTGCGTCGCATTTTTGCTGATAAATAAACGAAGGGAGACTAGCATGGATCTATTTCAAGCTATTTAGCTCTCATCAGCTAGCCATACCCTCGCTGGGATTCGAACCTGAGCTGTTTTTCCATGTTAGGCAGTTGCATTAGCCTCTAAGCCACAAGCTCTCCTCCCTTATCAGCTGAGCCAAGGGAATGATTAAGTGTTTTTTTTTTTCTTTTGTCAAAGAGCCGAGGTGGCGCAGTGGTTAGGGTGCAGTACTGCAGGCCACTTCAGCTGACTGCTATCTGCAGTTCGGCGGTTCTAATCTCACCGGCTCAGGGTTGACTCAGCCTTCCATCCTTCCGAGGTGGGTAAAATGAGGACCCAGACTGTGGGGGCAATATGCTGACTCTGTAAACCGCTTAGAGAGGGCTGAAAGCCCTATGAAGCGGTATATAAGTCTAACTGCTATAGCACCCTGTATGCCCAAATATGGGAGGAAGCCTACTGCTTGTATGGAGAGGAGAACTCGTAGCTTAGAGGTTAATATAAGTGCCTAACATGTAAAAACAGCCCAGGTTCGAATCCCAGCGAGGGTGTGGCTAGCTGATGAGAGCTAAATAGCTTGAAATAGATCTATGCTAGTCTCCCTTCGTTTATTTGTCAGCAAAAATGCAACACAAAATACACACACACAAACACACACACACACGACGACGACTAAACAGGTAGTTCCTGGTAAATGTAATCTTTGCAAGCCTGTTTCGGTACGTCCAACAAATAACACAATGTAAAAGACGAGTGAATTAAAGTCAAGCCTGTAATTCCGTACTCCCCTCCACCGTTTAAACCCTCCTCTGGTTCGCTCTCCTGTGCCCCGCCCTCTCCTACATGCGTGCAACATACCCAAGATGGTGCATTCCGTGTGAAAGTCACTGCCGGGTCCGAAGGGCCGAAGGGAGACAACGGTGGCACTGCAGCCATCCAAGTCAGGAATCTCCCCACCGGCGGAACGGCAGCCCCCAGCCCCTGAGAGCTCCGGGGCTTATAGGATATATGTATCTGTGCATGCATGGATGTGTATGGTTATTATAAGAGCCATGGTGGCACAGTGGCTGGAATGCAGTACTGCAGGCTAACTCAGTGCTCCCTGCCAGGGGTTCGATCCTGACCCGCTCAAGGTTGACTCAGCCTTCCCTCCCTCCGAGGTCGGTAAAATGAAGACCCAGATTGTTGGGGGCAAATATGCTGACTCTGTAAACCGCTTAGAGAGATCTAGATTATCTATCTATCTATCTATCTATCTATCTATCTATCTATCTATCTATCTATCTATCTATCATATCTATTATCATTTATATTTATGTACGGTAGATAGATAGATAGAGATAGATATAGATAGAGAGATAGATATAGATAGATAGAGAGAGAGAGAGAGAGAGAGATATCATCTATTATCTTCTATCATATCTATATAGATAGATTAGATAGATAGATAGATAGATAGATAGATAGATAGATAGATAGATGATAGATAGATAGATAGATAGATAGATAGATAGATAGATAGATAGATAATAGATATGATAGGTAGATGAGATAAATAGATAGACAGATAGACAGACATTATCAATCAATCTACATAGATATAAATGATAGATAATAGATATGATAGATGTATAAAAACATTATCTACTTACCTATCTACTCTCTCATCTCTCTCTAGATACAGATATAAATGATAGATAATAGATATTATAGATATATTACTTATTTATCTATATCTATCTACATAGATATGATAGATAATAGATATGATAGATTATCTATCTATCATATCTATTATCATTTATATTTATGTATGGTAGATAGAGATAGAGATAGATAGATAGATAGAGAGAGAGAGAGAGAGATAATATATCTTTAATATCTATTATCTATCATTTATATCTGTATCTAGAGAGAGATGAGAGAGTAGATAGGTAAATAGATAATGTATTTATACATCTATCAATTATCTATCATATCTATGTAGATTGATTGATTGACAAGATAATATGTCTGTCTGTCTATCTCATCTACCTATCATATCTATCTATCTATCTATCTATCTATCTATCTATCTATCTATCTATCTATCTATCTATCTATCTATAGATAATATATCTATTATCTATCATTTCTATCTATGACTATAGATAGATTGCTAGATAGATGCATAGATACATTGTCTGTCTGTCTGTCTGTCTAGCTAGCTAGCTACTTACCTACCTTCTCCCTCCCTCTCTCTCTCCCTCCCTCCCTCCCTCCCTCTCTCTCTCTCTCTCTCTCTCTCTCTCTCAATAGGCTGCCTGTGTAAACTGCTTGGAGAGGGCTGGATGGGAAGCCCTGTGAAGCAGCGTATAAGTCCAAGCCCTGTGGCTATTTCCTTTGGCGAGCGGGCATCAGAGCTCCGTGTTTTCATGAACGCCCGCCTGTTCCCAGTAAAAAAAAAAGTGACCATTGAGGTTCTCTCCTCTTCCAGAACTGAACCAGGAGCTGACACGGGTGGACACCCGGGTACATACCATGCAGGAAGAGGTCAACGTCCTGCGATCCTACATGGACAAGGAGTATCCCCTGAAGGCCGTCCAGATCGCCTCCCTTCTGCGCACCATCCGGAACCTGAACGAGGAGCAGCAGGTGGGGGGGATGTCCTTCCCAGGCCCCCAGGTCTCAAGGGTGGGGTGGGGTGGGGGCGTGGGGTCCTTGGACCCTTCTTTAAAGACCCCCTTCCCCCTTTCCCGCTGTTCTGCCTTCTCCAGGATGAATTGGAAGACACCGAGGATCTGGCCAGGCGCTTCCTGGACACTTTAACCAAAAAAGCCAGAGACGAGCAGGAGCGCATTCTGCATTCTGTGGCCGATGTGAGTGGACATCGCTCTGACTGGCCCCCCGTGGCACCTTCCCCCCCACACACCCCCGTCAAAAGGCAACTGGACTTTCTTCTGTATTTTTTTCCCCCTTTGAAAACGTTTCACTTCTCATCCCAAGAAGCTTCTTCAGTTCTAGCTGAGATGCCGGACAGCCTTTTTCTCTTGAATGGTATATATTATGGGGTCTCCTGCTTGGACTAGAAGACCTCCAAAGTCCCTTCCAGCTCTATTCTTGGCGCCTTGATTGGGCAGGGGGTTGGAGAGTAACAGAGTTGGGAGGGACCTTGCAGGTCATCTAGTCCAACCCCCTCCCCAAACAGGAGACCCTACACCATTTCCGACAGAGGGCAGTCCAGTCTCTTCTTGAAAGCCTCCAGCGATGAAGCTCCCACATCTTCCGAAGGGAACTTCTGTTCCATGAGTTGATGGTTCTCACTGTCAGAAAATTCCTCCTTATTTTTAGGTTGAATCTCTCCTTGGTCAGTTTCCATCCATTATTATTCCTTCTCTGGCCTTCGGATGCTTTGGTGACCCCCTTCCTCTCTGTCCTCGACTTACGACCGCAATGGAGCGCCCCAAATTTATGTTGCTAAGTAGAGTCACTCCAATTTGGAAGGTTACAAATTAATAATTTTCAGTAGCTTCTCTCCTTGGTCAGTTTCCATCCATTCTTCCTTGTCTGGCCTTCGGGGGCTTTGGGGAATAGCTTAACCCCCTTCCTCCTCTCTGTGGCAGCTCTTCAAATATTGGAAGATGCTCTCCTGTCTCCCCTGGTCCTTCTCTTCCCTAGACTAGCCAGGCCCAGTTCCTGCAACCGTCCATCGTAGGTTTTAGCCTCCAGGCCTTTGAGCATCTTAGATAGATTCAGATTAACAGAGTTGGAAGGGACCTTATAGGTCATCTAGTCCAACCCCCTACCCAAGCAGGAGACCCTACACCATCTCTGACAGATGGCAGTCCAGTCTCTTCTTGAAAGCCTCCAGAGATGAAGCTCCCACAACTTCTGAAGGCAGCTTCTGTTCCATGGGTTGATTGTCCTCACTGTCTGGAAATTAATTCCTCCTTATTTCCAGGTTGAAATCTCTCCTTGGTCAGTTTCCATCCATTGATCCTTCTCTGGCCTTTGGTGGCTTTGAAGAATAGCTTGACCCCCCCTTCCTCCTCTCTGTGGCAGCCCCTCCAATATTGGAAGATGCTCTCCTGTCTCCCCTGGTCCTTCTCTTCCCTAGACCTGCCATGCCCAGTTCCTGCAACCGTTCTTTGTATTTTTGAGCCTCCAGTCCCCTAATCCTCTTTCTTGCTCTTCTCTGCACTCTTTCTAGAGTCTCCACATCCTTTTTATAGTGGGGTGACCAAAACTGGATGCAGGATTTTAGATGTGTCCTTACTAAGGCTTTATAGAGTGGTATTAATACCTCCCTTGATCTTGATTGTATCCCTCTGTTAATGCAACTGAGGATTGCATTGGCTTTTTCGGCTGCCGCTGCACACAGCTGGCTCCTATTTAGCTGGCTGTCCACTAAGACTCCAAGATCCCTCTCTGAAGCCTTAATTCTGTCGTTCCTTTTTGTCGTCCTAGAAAAAGCTCTTGCAGTACCAGGACGGACTGGAGCAGATGCACCGGAACAACACGGAGCTGAGAAGACAGATCGACGTGCAAAAGGAGGCAAGGAAATCGGGGAATCACAGCCAGTTAATTGAGCTGGTGTCAGGGTTGGTTGGAAGCGGCTTCTCTTGATCCCCTGGTGGCCTCCTTTCCCGCGGGGTAACCTTCCAGGAGGTTCCGTGGCCGCTAGAAACTGTCCCGTATGGAGGGCGAAGAGAAGCCCTGAATGGAGGTCTTTGCGAGACAAGCAGTCCTTGAGTTACAACACTTCATTTAGTGACTGTTCCAAAGTTACAACGGCACCCCCCCCCAAAAAAGCGGCTTACGGCCTTTTTTCCACCCTTACGACCGTGGCAGCATCTCCGTGGTCGTGTGAAAAATACAGACCTTTGGCAACGGACTTGTATTTATGACGGTTGCCGTTTCTCGGGGATCACACAATCTTCTGGATTCACTTTGCAACTAACTTTTAACGACAGCCGTGATTCGTGAAAAAAACACTGCAACTGTCCTAAATGCGAGTCCGTTGCCAAGCGTCTCCGGATTTTGATTTAGCGACGACGGGGGACGCCGCCACGGTCGTAAGTGTGGAAAATGGTCCCGAGTCCCTTTTTCCGGTGCTCTTGAACAGTTGTAAGTCAAGGACATGGGACGCGGCGGCTCAGGGGCTAAGACGCTGAGCTTGTCGATCCGAAAGGTTGGCAGTTCGGCGGTTCGAATCCCTAGAGCCCCGTAACGGAGTGAACTCCCGTGACTTCTCCCAGCTTCTGCCAACCTAGCAGTTCGAAAGCACGTAAAAAGTGCAAGTAGAAAAACAGGAACCACCTTGGTGGGAAGGGAACAGCGTTCCGTTTGCCTTCGGCGTTGAGTCATGCCGGCCACATGACCACGGAGACGTCTTCGGACAGCGCTGGCTCTTCGGCTTTGAAACGGAGATGAGCACCGCCCCCTAGAGTCGGGAACGACTAGCACATCTGTGCGAGGGGAATACCTTGACCTTAAGTGGAGGACTACTTGAAATGGTTCCACCACAAAAGCGCGTAGGACAAAATCGCGCTCGACAAAAGCGCGCTGTGATGTCATCACAGCGCGACGAACAAGTTCGAAAAATGTAAAAATAAAGCGAAAACCTTACCCTAAGCCCCCCAAACCTAACCCTAAACCTAACTCTTAACCTAACCCTAAACCTAACCCTAAACCTAACCGTTAAAGTAACGAAAAACCTAACGCTAACCCTTAACCTAACCCTAACGCTAACGCT
Source organism: Thamnophis sirtalis (assembly GCF_051295495.1). NCBI lineage: Eukaryota > Metazoa > Chordata > Lepidosauria > Squamata > Natricidae > Thamnophis > Thamnophis sirtalis. The sequence continues at coordinate 95,137,098 of NW_028261387.1, forward strand.
CTAAAGCTAACCCTAACCCTTAACCTAACCCTAACCCTAAACCTAACCCTTACCTTTATTTGAATCGGCTTGCTTTAATTTAATTTTTATTAATTTTTATTTGAATTTTTCGATCTTTTTCGTCGCGCTGTGATGACGTCAAAGGCGCGATTTTGTTGATCGCGCTTTTGCCGTCCGCGCTTTTGACGGGTCACGACTTGAAATAGGGGCCCTGGAGGCCATCCGTGTTGCAAACTCCATGCAGGAGGAGCCGGGAGTGGGAGATTCTGAACCTCTGGCCCCGCCTCCCTTCGCAGGTGATCGACGACCTGGTGGAAGAAGTGACGGAGCTGCAGAAGAGCATCATCACCCTGCATCACTCCCTGGAGGATCCCTACAACATCACCTTCCCGGACGTCCTCCTGCGCCGGCCCAAGTATTGCCCCTCCCTTTGCACCTTAATGTTTCTTATCATGCAGCCGCACGGCAGTGGTGGGCTCCGGTTCACTGACAACAGGGCGAACGACAAAACTGTGCCCGACTAAACCGCGGTGACAAAACCGCGTGTTCTAAAGCGCTCCGACGAATGAGCGCTGAATCACGCCGACAACAGCGCGGCGACAGAAGCGCGCTGTATAACTAACCCTAACCCTAAACCTAACCCTAAACCTAACCCTTACCTTAAGTTAAATCGGCTTTCTGTCGATGCGCTGTTGTAAAGCGCCCTTCTGTCTCCGCGCTGTGGTCGCCGTGCTGTTGTCGCCGTGTTGATGACGTCGCGGTTTTAGTGACGCAGTTTAGTCGGGCGTGGTTTTGTCGTTTGCCCTTTGGTCGGGTCACGGTGGGCTCCGGGGCGGGGGTACGGCCTGGTATGGGTGTACCGGTGGTAGCTGGGAGCAGCAGCCCGCCTGCCCACCTGCGTTCCTTACCGCTTTTTGAGGGAAACGAGCCAATTGTACTCAGCATGTGGCGCCTGCGCAACCTCCGCCGAGTAGCTGAGTGTCGCTGGGCAGTGGCGTGCGCATGTATGTGCAGCGTGCATACCCGCCGAGGACACCCGGCCCCGTCACAGCTTACCGATTGTGACGGGATCTGGAATCTACTACTGCCGCACGGGTTGCTTGCAGCGAGGGGGGGGGGAGAAACGGGAAACCCAGAAGTGTATACCGATGGTTTTCGGCATACGACCGGCCGCTTAGCGACTGTTTAGAGTTGGAAAGGGTGCAGTCAGTGGCAACCTGGGATTTAAAAGACGGGAGTGGAATGCATAAGCATGGAGCGTTGCAGTGGCCCAGAGGCGGAATTCTCGCCTGACAATCCGGAGGCTGTGAGTTCAATCCTGGGCAGAGGCAGATATTTTTCTCTCTGAGCGTGAGAATATATCTGCTGAACAAAACTCCTCATTGGCGTCTGGTATAGCATCCGGCCAGTAAACCCTCAGCTCCATTTAGTTGCCCAGTTGTCCACCCTGCAAGGACTTATGGGGTCATTAAAAGGAGATGATGGTGAATATAATGCATAAGCATCTCATAAGGCATACTAGGGACCCATAATGTATACATACAGTAGTCCTCGACTTACAACACTTCACTTAGTGACCTTTCAGTTAGGATGGCACTGAAAAAAGGGACGGGACCATTTTTCCTTACTTAACGACCGTTGCAGCATGATTACATGATCAAAATTCAGACCCTTGGCAACTGACTCATATTTATGACGATCCCCTTTGGCAACCTTCCGACAAGCCACGTCAGTGGGGAAGCTAGATTCACTTAACAACCAGATTTCTAACTTAATTACTGCAGCAGTTCACTTAACAGCAGTGGAAGGGAGGTCGTAAAACAGGTCCAAATTCACTTCTCCACTCTCCCGCTTAGCCACAAAAATTTTGGGCTCAATTGCGGTTGTAAGTCGAGGACGACCTGTGTGTACGACCTTGGTTCGTAGTTCCGATGGCTAACTTCCTGCCCTGCAGGGTCTTGGGGGTAGCATCTTTCACCTCTCCGCATTTCCTACTGTGGATCAATCAATCAGAATAGTGCTGGAAGGGACCCGTGAGGTCTTCTAGTCCAACCCCATTTGATACTACACTGCTGTATTCCTTTGATGTAAATGGTGTAGAATAGAATTAACGAGCTGGAAGGGACCTTGGAGGTCTTCTAATCCAGCCCCCTGCTCAAGCAGGAGACCCTTACAGAATTACAGAATAACAAAGAGCTGGAAGGGACCTCGGAGGTCTTCTAGTCCAGCCCCCTGCTCAAGCAGGAGACCCTTACAGAATTACAGAATAACAAAGAGCTGGAAGGGACCTCGGAGGTCTTCTAGTCCAGCCCCCTGCTCAAGCAGGAGACCCCCATAACTTTTCAGACAAATGGCTGTCCGATCTCTTCTTGAAAACCTTTCTTACTTTCTTTCTTTCTTTCTTTCTTTCTTTCTTTCCCTTCCTTCCTTCCTTCCTTCCTTCCTTCTTCTCTTCTTTCCTCTTCTTCTTCTCCCTCCCTCTTTCTTTTTGGCTGCTCCTGTTGCTCTTCTCTGAACTTTTTCCAAAACCTATCAACATCTTTTTTGCAACGTGGTGACCAAAACTGGATGCAAAATATTCCAGGTGTGGCCTTACTAAGGCTTTATAAAGCAGCACCTGATTTTGATTCTATGCCTCTTGTTTATACAACCCAGGATCATATTAGCTTTTTTGGCGGCTGCTTTTCTTTCTTTCTTTCTTTCTTTCTTTCTTTCTTTCTTTCTTTCTTTCTTTCTTTCTTTCTTTCTTTCTTTCTTTCTTTCTTTCTTTCTTTCTTTCTTTCTTCCTTCCTTCCTTCCTTCCTTCCTTCCTTCCTTCCTTCCTTTCTCCTTCTCCTCCTCCTTCTTCCTCTTCTTCTTCTCCCCCTCCCTCTTTCTTTTTGGCTGCTCCTGTTGCTCTTCTCTGAACTTTTTCCAAAACCTATCAACTTCTTTTTTGTAATGTGGTGACCAAAACTGGATGCAGAATATTCCAGGTGTGGTCTTAGTAAGGCTTTATAAAGCGGTGCTAATACTTCACGTGATTTTGAGTCTATGTTTATACAACCAAGGATCGTATTATCTTTTTTGGCTGCTACACTTCTTTCTTTCTTTCTTTCTTTCTTTCTTTCTTTCTTTCTTTCTTTCTTTCTTTCTTTCTTTCTTTCCTTCCTTCCTTCCTTCCTTCCTTCTTTCTTTCTTCTCCTCCTCCTCCTTCTTCTCCTTCTTCCTCTTCTCCCTCCACTTTCTTTTTGGCTGCTCAGTTGCTCTCCTCTGAACTTTTTCCAAAGTCTCTCAACATCTTTTTTGTAACGTGGTGACCAAAACTGGATGCAAAATATTCCAGGTGTGGCCTTACTAAGGCTTTATAAAGCAGTAGTAATACTTCACGCGATTTTGATTCTATGTTTATACAACCAAGGATCGTATTCGCTTTTTTTGGCTGCTGCCGCGCACGGCTGGCTCATGTTTTAAGCGATTGTCCCCTAGGACTCCAAAATCCCTCTCCCGGTGACTGTTTTTTTAATTCTACGCATAATCTCATGCCTGCTTCTCTCCCTCTCACCCCCCCCCCCAGATGCACCCCAGACATGGAGGTCGTTCTGGACATCCCGACCGATGATTTCCCCTTGTAGTCGCCCGAAAGGAAGCGGGGAGCACACACCTTGAACTGCCAAAACCTCCTTGGCCTCCATTGTCGGTTGAGTTCGGCTGTGTTTGACCCGGATTGGGTGCTGCCTCCTGGCCTGAGCCTAGCCAAATCTTCCAGCCGTCTTCAAATTTCCTCAATCAAATATATCGGGTTTTTTTCATTTCCTCTATTAAAGGCAGCCTTTATCGGACTGAGTGGTGGTGGGGTTTATGGTTGGAGCACCCCAAAAACAAATGCTCTGTTTTCCTCGTTGCACCCCGATAGCGAATGTGGAGTCAAGGCTGTGGCGGAAGGATCAGCGACCAGGATCCCCTGCTTTCTTATACAGCTAGTCCTCGACTTACGACCCCCAAATTGACCTCGGCATTTCTGTGGTTGAGTGAGACATATTTTTTTAAAAAAAATTATTTCCATTTTCATAACATACAATCACATGTATAGTATACATAGCCAGTATTATATAGTATTAAAAGATAATTACATCAGTTCCTCTTGTCAACAATGCCCAGAAAGATAAAAAACCATTATTAGCTCTTCTGCTTTCCATACACCTCTTTCTTCTGCCTCTCTCCTACCTCCTTTCTTCCCTCCATCATCCTTTTCTACTCTACTTCCCCTTCCTTTCTCCTTCTCCTCTCTCTTCATTCCACTCCTCCTTATCCTCCTCATCTTCCCCCCTTACCCTCTCTCCTATCCCTCTCTTCCCATCTTTCTTCTACCTTCTGTTTCCCACTCTTCCTCTCTCCTATCCCTCTCTTCCCATCTTTCTTCTCCCTTCTGTTTCCCACTCTTCCTCTCTCCTATCCCTCTCTTCCCATCTTTCTTCTCTCTTCTGTTTCCCACTCTTCCTCTCTCCTATCCCTCTCTTCCCATCTTTCTTCTCCCTTCTGTTTCCCACTCTTCCTCTCTCCTATCCCTCTCTTCCCATCTTTCTTCTCTCCTCTGTTTCCCACTCTTCCTCCCATTGGTGTCTTTCCGCTTCTGAGCAAACTCCATTCTATGTTGATGGTATTTATGCTTCCATGTCCATAGAAAGTTTTTATTTTCCATTTTCATAACATACAATCACATGTATACTATTACATAGCCAATATCATGTTGTATTATTAAGTAATTACATCAATTCATCTTGCCATCAACGCCCAGAAAGATAAAAACCCATTATTAGCTCTTCTGCTCTCCATACACCTCTTTCTTCTGCCTCTCTCCTTCCTCCTTTCTTCCCTCCATCATCCTTTTCTACTCTGCTTCCCCTTCCTTTCTCCTTCTCCTCTCTCTTCATTCCACTCCTCCTTCTCCTCCTCATCTTCCCCCCTTACCCTCTCTCCTATCCCTCTCTTCCCATCTTTCTTCTCCCTTCTGTTTCCCACTCTTCCTCTCTCCTATCCCTCTCTTCCCATCTTTCTTCTCCCTTCTGTTTCCCAATCCTCCTCTCATTGGTGTATTTCCGCTTCATATCAATATGCTTAACATATCCTAGTTTTAAAGAAAAAATAATACTAATAGTAATGAAAATATAAGAGAAGACAGTATACATGTGGAGTCAAATTACATTAAAATCTAACACGTCTGGTCAAACCTGATATATGTCCCTCTCCCCCAACCCCCCCCCCCCAGCCTTCCCTCCCCCAACTTCCCAGAACCCGTACACGGTATAGATTTTAACAAAAAAACAGTCTAAAATATATTGAAAAAAAAGAATAAAAAAATTGATAACATCTTTACATTGAACTTAGCTCGACGCTAAGGAGAGAGAGACATTTTGTCGAGGGAGTTTTGGCCCATTTTATGACCTTTCTTGCCAGAGTTATTAAGGGAATCACTGCCGTCCAAGTTAGGAGCACGGTTGTTACGGGATCCTGGCTTCCTCCAATTGGCTTTGCTATTCAGAAGATCGCAAAAGGGGATCACGTGATCTCGGACACAGCAATCTGAGTCCGTTGCCAAATGGCTGGATTTTGATCCCATGACCACGGGGATGCTGCAAAGGTCACACTTGTGAAAAACAATCACAAGTCACTTTTTCTCAATGCCGTTGTAAACTTTGGTCGCTAAATGGACTGTTGTAAGTCGAGCATTACCTGTAAAGCAAGCAGCCTTTTAAATTCAGCCCGGCATGGAAGGGCATATAATAGTCCTCGGCTTATGACCACAATTCAGCCCAACAAAGAGTGCAGAGAAGAGCAGCCAGGATGAAGAGGGGACTGGAGGCTCAAACATACGATGGACGGTTGCAGGAACTCGGCCTGGCTAGTCTAGGGAAGAGAAGGACCAGGGGAGACAGGAGAGCATCTTCCAGTGTTTGAGGGGTTGCCCCAGAGAGGAAGGGAGGAAGGGGGTCAAGATATTCTCCAAAGCCCCCAAAGGCCAGAGAAGGATCAATGGATGGCAACTGATCAAGGAGAGATTCAACCTGGAAATGAGAACTTTTTCTGACAGTGAGAACCATCAACCCATGGAACAGAAGTTGCCTTTGGAAGTTGTGGGAGCTTCATCCCTGGAGGCTTTCAAGAAGAGACTGGATTTTCATCTGTCAGAAAAGGTGTAGGGTCTGCTTGGGAGAGGGGTTGGACTAGATGACCTTCAAGTTCCCTTCCAACTTTGTTAAATCTGAATCTACCTGAGATGATCAAAGCAGGCCTGGAGACTAAAACATACGATGAACAGTCGCAGGAACTGGGCCTGGCTAGTCTAGGGAAGAGAAGGACCAGGGGAGACAGGAGAGCATCCACCAATATTTGAGGGGCTGCCACAGAGAGGTGGAAGGGAGTCAAGCTATTCTCCAAGGCACCTGAAGGCCAGACAGGGAACGATGGATGGAAACTGACCAAGGAGAGATTCAACCTGGAAATAAGGAGAAACTTTCTGACGGTGAGAACCATCAACCAACGGAACAGAAGTTCCCTTCGGAAGTTGTGGGAGCTTCATCCTTGGAGGCTTTCAAGAAGAGATTGGACTGCTATCGGTCAGAAATGGTGTAGGGTCTGCTTGGGTGAGGGGTTGGGCTAGATGACCTTCAGGTTCCCTTCCAACTTTGTTAATCTGAATCTATCTGAGATGATCAAAGCAGGCCTGGAGACTAAAACATACAATGAACAGTTACAAGAACTGGGCCTGGCTGGTCTAGGGAAGAGAAGGACCAGGGGAGACAGGAGAGCATCTACCAATATTTGGGGAGCTGCCCCAGAGAGGAGGAAGGGGTCAAGCTATTCTCCAAGGCACCTGAAGGCCAGACAGGGAAGAATGGATGGAAACTGATCAAGGAGAGATTCAACCTGGAAATAAGGAGGAATTTCCCGACAGTGAGAACCATCAACCGATGGAACAGAAGTTGCCTTCGGAAGGTGTGGGAGCTCCATCCCTGGAGGCTTTCAAGAAGAGACTGGACTGCCATCGGTCAGAGATAGCCTAGGGTCTCCTGCTAGAAAACAAAACAATATGAATTGTAAAGATACAAGCAGGACAAGAAGCAACGGATGGAAACTAATCAAGGAGAGAAGCAACTTGGAATTAAGGAGAAACTTCCTAACAGTGAGGACAATTAGCCAGTGGAACTGCTTGCCACCAGAAGTTGCCGGTGCTTCATCACTGGAGGCTTTCAAGAAGAGACTGGCAATCCATTTGTCTGGAATGGCATAGGGTCTCCTGCTTGAGCAGGGGGTTGGACTAGATGACCTACAAGGTCCCTTCCAACTCTATTAACATTCTTATTTCTGTTGCTAAGCAAGACCGTTGTTAAATGAGTTTTCCCCCATTTCTACACCATTCCTTGCCGGGTCTGTTACGTGAATCACTGCTGTTGGTTACGCCAGTAACACATTTGTGAGAAAGAATGGATCCAGGTTTTTTTTCCATTCCAGCTCCAAATTCACCACTAGGTGGAGACAAATGGCATCAAAGGTGTCTTGTTAAGTGACTGGTCACAACTCTGTGCTTAACATTTAACACAACCCACAACTATCAAATTTTGGTCATCATATTACAAAAAAATAAGACTTTGGAAAAAGTTCGGAGAAGAGCAACTAAGGGGATCAAAAGCCTGGAGACCAAAACATAGGAAGAACGGCTGCAGGATTTAGGTTTGGCCAATCTAGAGAAAAGAAGGACCAGGGGAGACATGATAGAAGTCCTCCAACGTCTCAGGGGCTGCCCCAAAGAAGAGGGGAGTCAAGATATTCTCCAAAGCAGCAGAAGACAAGAAAGAATGGATGGAAACTAATCAAGCAGAGAAGCAGCGTGGAACTAAGGAGAAACTTCCTAACAGTCAGAACAATGAACCAGTGGAACAGCTGGCCACCAGAAGCTGTGGGTGCTTCATCCCTGGAGGTCTTTAAGAAGAGATTGGAGAAGAGATTGGAAATTTTATAGGGTCTCCTGCTTGAGCAGGGGGCTGGACTAGAAGACCTCCAAGGTCTCTTCCAACTCTATTCTAAATAATGAAAGACAGAAGCAGCTTGGAGCTAAGGAGAAACTTCCTAACAGTGAGAACAATTAACCAGTGGAACAGCTTGCCACCTGAAGTTGTGGGTTCTCCATCACTGGAGGTTTTCAAGAAGAGACTGGACACTCAACTTATCTGAGTAACTTCTCCTGCTTGAGCAGGGGGCTGGACTAGAAGACCTCCAAGGTCTCTTCCAACTCTATTCTAAATAATCAAAGAGAGAAGCAGCTTGGAGCTAAGGAGAAACTTCCTAACAGTGAGAACAATTAACCAGTGGAACAGCTGGCCACCTGAAGTTGTGGGTTCTCCATCACTGGAGGTTTTCAAGAAGAGACTTAACTTCTGCTGCTTGAGCAGGGGGCTGGACTAGAAGACCTCCTGTGTCCCTTCCAGCTCATTCTGTTTGATAACCATTTACATCAAAGCAACTCTTGTATTAAGGACTCCAGTTCAAATCATGACATACGTCTCCTTGGAGAGAAAGACACGAAGCTTTCAGTCTGAAGGGGTGTAGAAAGAGAAACGCAGATGAAAAGTTTTTTTTAAAAATGGAGCACATGCGAAATTTTCATAACTGGGCAGCTCTGGGGCTGTTCAGATAGTCCTCAACTTACAACCAGTCATTTGTGACCATTTCAAAAGTTAACACCTGGGGCAGCTTTCTCGTTAGCAATGGAAATGTTAGGCTCACGTGGTTGTACATTGAGGGCTACCTCCCGTGGGAGTTTATTTAAAAAAAAAAACCAATGAAGTCAGGTAGCAAATCAATAAATACAAATAAATGTAAATGCAGATAATTCTTGTCCGTTTTGGTCATAAGCTGGGCTTCACCTGCAGTGTTCATTGGCCAGGCACACCCAGGAGAAAGGCTTAATTCCAGAATTACCTTGTTCTGAGTGAAATCGGAATAAAAAACAAATGGATCTTTTTTTTAAAAAAAAAATGCACATTTTCCTGAGAAATTCCACATTGGGATTGGGACAGAAAGTCCTGGTTAAGTATCAACATTGCAATGGAGGGCTGAACTTGGGCATCGCTGAGCATCTGCTGCTCTCATTAAATCAGTTCTCACAGTTCCACCTTGGTCCTGTGGTCCTCTGAACACTCCAGGGAGCCATCTGGACCCCAAAGACGGAATAACAGAGTTGGAGGGGGTTGGGGTGACAGGATAGCAGTCTTCCAGGATTTGAGGGGCTGCCACAAGAAAAAAAAAAGGGAGGGGGTCGACTTATTTTCCAAAGCACTAGAATAGAAATGGAATGGGATAGGATAGGATAGAAGAGGGAATAGAATAAGGAATAGAATAGAATAAAGAATAGAATAAGGAATAGAATGGATAGAATAGAATTAAGGAATAGTAGAAGGAATAGAATAAGGAATAGAATAGAATATAGAATAAGGAATAGAATAGAATAAGGAATAGAATGGATAGAATAGAATTAAGGAATAGTAGAAGGAATAGAATAGAATATAGAATAAGGAATAGAATGGATAGAATAGAATTAAGGAATAGTAGAAGGAATAGAATAAGGAATAGAATAGAATATAGAATTAAGGAATAGAATAAGGAATAGAATAGAATAAGGAATAGAATGGATAGAATAGAATTAAGGAATAGTAGAAGGAATAGAATAAGGAATAGAATAGAATATAGAATAAGGAATAGAATAAAATAAGGAATAGAATAGAATATAGAATAAGGAATAGAATAGAATAAGGAATAGAATAGAATAAGGAATAGAATAGAATATAGAATAGAATAAGGAATAGAATGAATAGAATAGAATTAAGGAATAGTAGAAGGAATAGAACAAAGAATAGAATATAGAATAAGGAATAGAATAAGGAATAGAATAGAATAAGGAATAGAATGGATAGAATAGAATTAAGGAATAGAAGGAATAGAATAAGGAATAGAATAGAATATAGAATAAGGAATAGAATAGAATATAGAATAGAATAAGGAATAGAATGGATAGAATAGAATTAAGGAATAGTAGAAGGAATAGAATAGAATAAGGAATACAATAGAATATTAGAATAAATAATAGAATAGAATAAGGAATAGAATAGAATAGAATTCTTAATTAGCCAAGTGTGATTGGACCCACAAGGAATTTGTCTTTGGTGCAGACGCTCTCAGGGTACATAAAAATAAAACAATACATTCATCAAGAATCATAAAATACAACACTTAGTGATAGTCATAGGTTACTAATAAACAATCAAATCATACTAGAAAACAAAACAATATGAATTGTAAAGATACAAGCAGGACAAGAAGCAACGGATGGAAACTAATCAAGGAGAGAAGCAACTTGGAATTAAGGAGAAACTTCCTAACAGTGAGGACAATTAGCCAGTGGGACTGCTTGCCACCAGAAGTTGCCGGTGCTTCATCACTGGAGGCTTTGAAGAAGAGACTGGCAATCCATTTGTCTGGAATGGCATAGGGTCTCCTGCTTGAGCAGGGGGTTGGACTAGAAGACCTCTAAGGTCCCCTCCAACTTCCTTATTCGGTTCTGTTATTCCCCCTTCCGAAAGGAATGGGAGTGTCTTAAGGAAAACCAGCTTGGCAGCTCCGAGTGGAGGCAGCTGAAACCAGTGCCAACCTGGGTCTTCTCCATGGCAGACGAGGCTGGTACCCAGACTTGTGCCCGCAAGGCATCCGTTCGCAGTTCTAGGGCCCCCCGCAGCCCCCAGCCCTGCAGGGTTCGGCTTCCCCCCTGGAGACCCCTTGCCCAGCAGTCTGGCTGCGCCCTTCTCGCCCTCTTTGGGAAGGGCGGCGGCGGGGAGGGGGAGGAAGGGAAGGAGCGGGGGGGGGGTCTATTTGGGCCGCAGGGCGTGTGTCCCGCCCGCAGCTGCGACGGGGCGGGGGCGCCTCCGCTCCGCTTAAAAGATCCCCGCCTGCCCTGCCCCGCTGCGCCATGAAACCGGACGGGCTACACCGCGCTCAAAGTTGGAGGGACGGTCGGAAGACCCCCGGGGAGAGACCCGTCCAGCTGGTAAGCCAGGGACTGGCGCGGCCAGCTTCCCTCCCACCCCCCAAACTTTGGAAAGTGGCTCGTGGGGGGGGGGGTCTCGGCCACCGGAGTAGGTGGAGTAGCGCACGACTTCCCCCCCCGCTCCAGTGGGAGCCCCTCCCGTGACTTTTAGAGCCCCCCCTTTCCCCCCCCCCCAAATGCAGGCGAGAGGACCCCGAGGCCATGCAAAGTGCCCTGGAAAGCTTTCACACCCGTGACTCACTTTTAGCGAGGTTTCTGGGGAGGTGGAAGAATTCGGGACCCCCAGTGAAGAGAGTAGAACGGGGGTCTCTAAGTTTGGCAGTTTTGGAAGAACCACCAACCCATGGAAGAGAAGTCGTGGGAGCTTCGTCCCTGGAGGCTTTCAAGAAGAGACTGGACCGCCCTCTGTCAGAGATAGTGTAGGATCTCCAGCTTGGGCTGGGGGTTGGACTAGATGACCTATAAGGTCCCCTTCCTACTCTGTTCTTTGTTAACTTTTAAGGCTTCTCCAAGTCCACCGGGCTTAACAGTAGCCAAGGTTGGAAACGCCTGGATCAGAGACTCCCAGAATCGAAGAGCGCGCGGCCCCTTTGGGAAATAACCCTCCGTGGGAAAGCGGGGCGCTGCGCTTTGCACATGCTCGGGTGCACCTTCGCCTCTTTCCCCCTGAGCCTTACTAGAGCCCAGGGTTCCCGGAGGCGGCCGATAAGCAAGTCGGAGGCGGTCAGCGGTTGCGGAACGCGCGTGTAACTTTATGCCGCGCGAGACAATCGGAGACCGCTTCCCTTTTTGAATTTTTAACCGTGTTTTGGAAGCTGGGAGCTGGCGAAACCAGCCTGCCCGGCGTTGGGTTACTGGTGCCCTGGCAAGAAACCAGAGCTGGATTGCAACCCGGAGAGGGAGGGAGGGAGGGGGAGAGAGAGAGAGAGAGAGAGAGTCACAGAGAGAAAGAGGGAGAGATACAGAGACAGAGAGAGAAAGAGAGAAAGTCAGAGAGAGAGAGAGAGAGAGACAGAGAGAAAACTCACCAAAGGACGCAAAAGGACGATGGGCTTGGTGATACTTTTATTTCACTCTGTCTGCATTGGTAGGGTCTCCTGCCTGAGCCTGAGCAGGGGGTTGGACTAGAAGACCTCAGAGGTCCCTTCCAACTCTTCTGTTATTCTGTCATTCTGTAAAGGCCTCCTGCTTGAGCAGGGGGCTGGACTAGAAGGCCTCCAAGGTCCCTCACAACTCTGTTATTCTGTAATTCTGTAAGGCTCACTTGCTTGAGTAGGGGCTGGACTAGAAGACCTCAGAGGTCCCTTCCAACTCTTCTGTTATTCTGTCATTCTGTAAAGGCCTCCTGCTTGAGCAGGGGGCTTGACTAGAAGACCTCCAAGGTCCCTCGCAACTCTGTTATTTTGTAATTCTGTAAGGCTCACTTGCTTGAGTAGGGGGTTGGACTAGAAGACCTCCGAGGTCCCTTCCAACTCTGTTATTCTGTAATTCTGTAAGGGTCTCCTGCTTGAGCAGAGGGCTGGGCTAGAAGACCTCCGAGGTCCCCTCCAACTCTTCTGTTATTCTGTAATTCTGTAAAGGTCTCCTGCTTGAGCAGAGGGCTGGACTAGAAGACCTCAGAGGTCCCTTCCAACTCTTCTGTTATTCTGTCATTCTGTAAAGGCCTCCTGCTTGAGCAGGGGGCTGGACTAGAAGACCTCCAAGGTCCCTCGCAACTCTGTTATTTTGTAATTCTGTAAGGCTCACTTGCTTGAGTAGGGGGTTGGACTAGAAGACCTCCGAGGTCCCTTCCAACTCTGTTATTCTGTCATTCTGTAAGGGTCTCCTGTTTGAGCAGAGGGCTGGACTAGAAGACCTCCGAGGTCCCTTCCAGCTCTAGTCCATTCTAATTCCCTTCTAAAAAAGCATAAAGGAATCCGTGAGTCATGTAATGGTTGTCATAAGGAATTGGAAGGAAGGAGCCTAAAGGAAGTTATATCCCGTCTGTTTTCTGAGATCAGTGCAAGAAATTCAAGATTTTGCTTTCAGCGGGAGCTGAATTTGGAGGGGAGAAAAGACACAGGCGTCGTTTCATGCAGCGTAACCCCTCCGGGTGTCATGGTGACACGGAGTTGTGCGTTGTGGGAGGGAGCGGCCGACACAAGAAAAAATTGTCACCTTTACAAGAAAAAATTGTCACCTTTGTCTAACCTGGCAAATAAATTTAAAAATGCATGAACCAGCTGGAACCTCAACCACAAGGGGAGCCCCCAAAATTTCCGTCGCTAAGCGAGGCAGGAGCTCTGCCCTATTTTACCACCTCTCTTCCCACCGTTATTAAGTGAATTGCTGCCGTTGCGCCGTTGGTCATGCGGTCGTTGAGTGGATCCGGGTTTCCCCCTTGATTTTGTTCATTGGAAGGTTGCAACAATGGAGGATCCCGGGATCTCCGGACGCTGTGTGAATACATGCCAAGTTAGACATTCGGACGGCCGAATGTCGGCCGAATTTTGGACACATGGCTGTGGGGGGGGGGGAATGCTGCAATGGTTGTAAGTTGAAACATGGCTGTAAGTCAGTTTTTCCAGAGGTGCCTCCCACCGACCAGCTGATTTTCAAGTCTCCCCCCCCCCCCCGTGGCCCATTTTTGCGCTCAAGAGGCTACAGGGAGACCTTGGAGGGCAAAGAGGGTGCGTGGGGGGAGGGTTCATGTTTGCATGCGCATGGGGGGGTGGGGGGTGGAGGGGGTCGCATGCACATTGCATTATGGGTGCAGGGACATGCGCGTGCTGTAACACATTACCTGCTTTCGGCATGTGACAACAAAAACGTTAGCCATCCCTTTCACACATGGTTGGGGAAAAAATGTTAGAAAAACACATAAAACTTTAAACCAGAGATATTTTTATGGGGGATTTTAACCGGAAACGTAACAGTAGAGAATTGAATTACTGGATTGCAGATGTGTTAACAGCAGCTGGAATAGTATTTGTAAAAAACTGGGAAAACCAGAAAATAACAACGCAGGAGGAAGTCGTTCAGGAAAGAATGGGATGTGCCGAAATGAGCAAATTGACCTTTGAAATCAGAGAAGAAGAAGATTATATTATATTCTGTATCACTCCATTATCCTTGTCTCTCGCATATTTCATTTCCATACTTTTTTGTCTTAACCATTGATAAAGTATTTATTTTATCAATGGTTAAGACAAAAAAGTATGGAAATGAAATATGCTGGAGACAAGGATAATGGAATGATACAGAATATAATATAAAGATGTACTACTATTGGATGGATTTAGGATGATGTAATGAAACGTCGTAATATAAATTAATTCAAAATTTAGAATATCTCACATAAAATGAAGTAATAATAGTTATAGCTAAATAAATTATCTATATCTATATCTATCTATATCTCTATCTATCTATCTATCTATCTATCTATCTATCTATCTATCTATCTATATCTATCTATCTATCTATATCTCTCTATCTCTCTCTCTATATCTATCTATTTATATATCTATCTATCTCTATCTCTCTCTCTCTCTATCTATCTCTATCTATCTCTCTCTCTATCTCTCTCTCTCTCTATATATATATATATCTATAACTCTATCTATCTATCTATCTATCTCTATCTATCTATCTCTTATCTATCTCTATCTATCTCTATCTATCTATCTATCTATCTCTATCTATCTATCTATCTATCTATCTATCTATCTATATCTATCTATCTATCATCTATCTATCTATCTATCTATCTATCTATCTATCTATCTATCTATCTATCTATATCTATATCTATTATATCCCCCCCTTCTCTCTCTCTCTCTCTCTCTCTCTCTCTCTCTCTCTCTCTCTCTCTCTATCTCTATCTCTATCTATCTACACACTAGATTGATAATATGAGACTTTATATAAATTGTAAGTGAGGAATATGGAAGGGATGCACAAAAGTTTTGTAACCAACCGACACGCTTGATGGAAGATAGTTTTATGTTTTATGTTTGGGTTTGTTTGTTTAAAAATAAAAAAAAAATCTTTAAAAAAAAGAAGGTTAGCCATCCCTGTTCTATAACATTTCAGGCAAATGGTTCTCCAATCTCTTCTTGAAAACCTCCAGGGTTGGAGCACCCACTTCTTCTTGTGGCAAGCAGTTCCACGGGTGAATTGTCCTCACTGCTAGGAAATTCCTCCTGAATCCCAGGCTGCTCCTCTCCCGGATGAGTTTTCCACCCGTCGTTTCCCGTCCTGAATTCAGGGCCTTCGCAGGAGAGGTGGACCCCCTCTGTGGCCGGAGCAGCCGAGCTAACCGTGGGCCGGTCCTCCCGGGCAGAAGATGACGCTGAACTTCCAGCGGGGGAGCCCCGGAGGTCCCTGCCAGCGACGGGCCAGCACCCCCCTCCCGACGTCCCACCGAGAGAAGCCGAACCCCAGGAGCAGACAGGCTGAGCTCGGCCACCCCCAGTTGGGGCACTCCTTATCCTGCCAACCCCTGCGAGCCCGCCAGCCGGAGCCCTGCAAGAGCTGGCGGTGCGAATCCTCCAGCTCGGAGGAATCCTGTGGCTCCCTCTACCGCGTGGTGCTGCTCGGCGACCCCGGGGTGGGCAAGAGCAGCCTGGTGAGCCTGTTTGCCGGGGTTCAAGAAAGGGACTCCCTGGAGCAGCAGAGAGGTGAAATCTCCCATTTTTTCTCTACCGGTTCGGTGTGGGGCGTGGCTTAGGGGGGGGGCTCCTGTGACTGGGTGGGCGTGGCTGTGTAGTCGTGTGACTGGGGGAATCCAAAGAAACTGACTTGAACAATGTCCTGCTGGAGCAGGGTTGGACTAGATGACCTCCAGGTGCCTTCCAGCCCTGGATTATCCTCTGAAGCTGCGTCTAGTGCCAGGTTTGTTGTAGTCCTTGCTTCCCCTCCTTTTTCCCTCCCTCCCCCCTTCCTTCCTTCCTTCCTTCCTTCCTTTCTTTTTCTTTCTTTCTCCCTTCCCTCCCTCTGTTTATACAACCAAGGATCATATTAGCTTTTTTGGCTGTTGCTCTTCTTTCTTTCTTTCTTTCTTTCTTTCTTTCTTTCTTTCTTTCTTTCTTTCTTTCTTTCTTTCTCTTTCTTTCTTTACTTCCTTCCTTCCATCCTTTTTTTTCTTTCTCTCTTCCCTCCCTCGCTTTATACAACCAAGGATCATATTAGCCTTTCTTTTTTCTTTCTTTCTTTCTTTCTTTCTTTCTTTCTTTCTTTCTTTCTTTCTTTCTTTCTTTCTTTCTTTCTTTCTTTCTCTTTCTTTCTTTCCTTCCTTCCTTTTTCTTTCTTTCTCTCTTCCCTCCCTCTCTTTATACAACCAAGGATCATATTAGCTTTTTCGGCTGCTGCTCTTCTTTCTTTCTTTCTTTCTTTCTTTCTTTCTTTCTTTCTTTCTTTCTCTTTCTTTCTTTACTTCCTTCCTTCCATCCTTTTTTTTCTTTCTCTCTTCCCTCCCTCGCTTTATACAGCCAAGGATCATATTAGCTTTTTTGGCTGCTGCTCTTCTTCCTTCCTTCCTTCCTTCCTTCCTTCCTTCCTTCCTTCCTTCCTTCCTTCTTTTTTCTTTCTTTCTTTCTCAGCACGCCCCACCCTCCATTTCCAGAGAACTGGTAGTAAAACCAGTAGTGGATATTTATTTATAGGGGGAAAATGTCCGGACCAACAGTACTTTCTAACATTGGGTTTTTCCCTCTTACCAGAGGGAGCCCCCTTGTGGAGTACTATGAAGCCATTACCATGGGAACTCCACTGCGCTGTACAGTAGAAGCCATTTTACGGCACAACAGGCTGTATCTTAACAGAACACACACCCAGAAGGGTGTCAGGGGTGTCTTACCACCCACAGTATTTGTTTCCAGAGGGCAAGTCATCTGTGTTTGGTTGAAATTGCTCAAGGAGTTCCAGAGTTATGCTGTAACACACACACACACACACACAGAGGGAGGGAGGGAGGGAGGGAGAGAGAGAGGGAGGGAGGGAGGGAGAGAGAGAGAGAGATTTATGTGTCTATAACAGTGGTTCCCAAACTTGGCAACTTTAAGACTTGTGGACTTCAATTCCCAGAATTCTCCAGCCAGCAGAGCTGGCTGGAGAATTCTGGGAGTTGAAGTCCACAAGTCTTAAAGTTGCCAAGTTTGGGAACCACTGGTCTAGAAGACGATTCTGAAGTGATTAATCACTCTTGCACCCGGTTCTGTGTTCGCTTTCTTCCAGATGACACCTTTGAGCGCACCCTGTCCGTGGACGGGGAGGAGACCACGCTGGTGGTGATTGACACTTGGGAAGCTGAAAAGAGGGTAGGTGCAAGTGATCTGGCCCAGGAGAGTTACCTTTTTCACACAGGTAAGGAAGCCTGCATCTTTCTCGGCAGGAAAGAAATGAATTCTTAGCGCTTCAGTTGAGCGGCGCCAGTGGCCTCCTGGGAAATCCCCTGTGCTCAGGTGATCAAGTGACGGGTATATTTTGGTCCTCTCCTCACCTGGCAGCCTGCACAAACGCATCACCTGTGTGATGGGACACAGGTACTCGTCGTAAATATGAGCTCGCTGCCAGGCGGCTGAATTTTGATCACGTGAGCGTGGGAATGCTGCCGTGGTCGTGAGTGTTAAAAACAGCCATAGTCCCCCTTTTCCAGGGCCGTTGTAACTCCGAACGGTCACTGAACCAAAGCGGGTGACTTGCGGGCTACCTGTACTTTGTGCTAGCAAGAAAAGGTTCATCCTACTCCTCCTTTTTTAATGACCCCATAATCCCTTGCATCAGGGTGGAGTCTGGGCAACTGAATGGAACTGACATACCCGTTACTGGCCCATTGCTCTTCCTGTCACCAGTACGGAGTTACATTTAGTTGATATATTCTCAGAGAGAGAAATATCTGCCTCTACCTAGGATCGAACTCACAGCCCCCAGATTGTGAGGCCACTGCACCACCGCTAGCAAGAAAAGGAGGCCAAGATTCATTCCCCTCACTTTTGGCTCACGACGCTAGGCGTGGTTCTGGGCGGGGCGGAGGGCAAAGGAGACCCTTCCCCTCTCGCGAGCACCGCTCTCTCGTCCCCTCTTCTTGCAGCTGTCGGAAGACGACAACGGGCTGCACAACCACTGCATGCAGGTGGGCGACGCCTATGTGATTGTCTACTCCATCACCGACAGGGGCAGCTTCGAGAGCGCTTCGGAGCTGCGCATCCAACTTCGGAGGACGCGGCAGGCGGAGGACCTGCCCATCATCCTGGTGGGGAACAAGACCGACCTGGTGCGCTCGCGAGAGATCTCGGTGGAAGGTGCGTCTGAGAAGGACTTAAGCTGGGTCTTGATTGATTGATTGATTGATTTAGTTTATTTGTATGCTGCCCTTCTCCGGGAGGGACTCAGGGCAGCGAACAACTCGAAAGGGGAAAAGGGGATACAAACACAATACACGTAATTAAAATACACAAGAGTCATACAGCCATACAAGTCGAGAGGGGAGGGGAACTCATCAACCCCAGGCCTGCCGGCACAGCCAGGTTTTGAGGGGCCATGGGGGGGGGGTCTCTGTCCTTCAGGTCACGGGGGTCCCAGAAGTGCTTTTCCAAAAGGAAACTGGACTTTCTTAGAAATGTTTTGATTCTCAGCAGAGATGCTTCTTCAGGGGGAGGGAGGAAAGAGAGAAAGAGAGAGGGAAAGAAAGAAAGAAAGAGAGAGAGAGAGAGAAAGGGAGAGAAAGAAACAGGGAGAAAGGAAAGGAAAGAAAATGAAAGAAAATCAGGTAGGAAGGAAGACAGGAAGGAAGGGTGGAAAGAAAGGAAGGAAGGAAGGAAAGAAGAGAGGAAGGAAGCAAGGAAGAAATAGGGAGGAAGGAAGGAAAGGAAGGAAGGGTAGAAGAAAAGAAAAAGAGAAGGGAAGGAAGGAAAGGAAGAGAAGCAGGGAAAGGAAGGAAGAGAGGAAGGAAGAAACATGGAGGAAGGAAAGGAAGAAAGGGTGGAAGAAAAGAAAAAGGAAGGGAAGGAAGGAAGAGAGGAAGGAAGAAACATGGAGGAAGGAAGGAAAGGAAGAAAGGGTGGAAGAAAAGAAAAAGGAAGGGAAGGAAGGAAGAGAGGAAGAAAGAAACATGGAGGAAGGAAGGAAAGGAAGAAAGGGTGGAAGAAAAGGAAAAGGAGGGGAAGGAAGAGAGGAAGGAAGAAACAGGGAGGAAAGAAGGAAAGGAAGGAAGGAAAAGGAAGGGAAGGAAGGAAGAAAAGGAAGGAAGAAAAGAAAGGAAGGAAGGAAGAGAGGAAGGAAGAAACAGAAGAAGGAAGGAAAGGAGGAAAGGGTGGAAGGAAAGGAAAAGGAAGGAAAGGAAGGAAGGGAGGAAGAGAGGAAGGAAGAAACAGGGAGGAAGGATGGAAAGGTGGAAGAAAAGGAAAAGGGAAGGGAGGAAAGAGGGAAAGGAAGGAAGGAAAAGAAGGAAGAGAGAGGAAGGAAGGAAGAAACATGGAGGAAGAAAGGAAGTCCTAAATAAATGGCATAATGTTTCCTGCTTGAGCAGGGGGTTGGACTAGAAGACCTCCAAGGTCCCTTCCAACTCTTGTTATTCTGTCATTCTGTAAGGGTCTCCTGCTTGAGCAGAGGGCTGGACTAGAAGACCTCCAAGGTCCCTTCCAACTCTTGTTATTCTGTAAGGGTCTGTAACCCTTATTCTGTAAGGGCCTCCTGCTTCTGCTCTCTCCTCTGGCCAGGCGGCCTCTCCACGCCTTCCGATCTCGCGCTGCTTCTTGGGAGTTTCTGGATGCTCTGGCTGGAATCAGCTTTGACAGTTCTTGACTTCGTTGGCGGCCTGGCGGCCTTCTACCGCCAACTCTTCCAAACAAAACTGTTTTCTGCAGAGAAGTCCCCTGCACGGCCATAATCAGGGAGCCAACAGTTTCCTGATTTCCCCTTCCCACGTCTGGTGTTATGCACTTGATGGACAGCCCTTATGTATGCAGGGATAGCAATAGCCCTTAGACGTATACGCCACTTCACAGAGCTTTCTAGCCTTCTCTAAGCAGTTTGCAAAGTCAGCCTCTTGCCCCCCAACAATTTGGGTCCTCGTTTTGCGCAGAACATTGAAAAAATGTTATTCCCCCCCCCTTTTCTAATGTGCGAGTGCACAGACCTTTTTTAGGTGCAAATGTGCACCCGTGGGGAGGAAAGTTTTTTTGCACCCCGAACTAGTAGTGATGCCAGCAGGAACATGCCCCTATTATTGGCACTTGGGTCCACCATCTATCTATCTATCTATCTATCTATCTATCTATCTATCTATCTATCTATCTATCTATCTATCTATCTATCTATCTATCTATCTATCTCCCTCTCCCTCTCCCTCTCCCTCTCCCTCTCCCTCTCCCTCTCTCTCTCTCTCTCTCTCTCTCTCTCCCTCCCTCCCTCCCTCCCTCCCTCCCTCCCTCTCTCTCTCTCTTTCCCCTCCTTTTTTGGCCTGATTGAATGTATTGCACAAAAGCTACCTTTAGTAGACTGGAGACCAAAACATATGAAGAACGATTTCAGGAACTGGGCATGGCTAGTTTAATAGAAAGAAGGACCAGGGGAGACATGATAGCAGCCTTCCAATATCTCAGGGGTTGCCCCAAAGAAGAGGGAGTCAAACTATTCTCCAAGGCACCTGAGGGTAGGACAAGAAGCAATGGGTGGAAACTAATCAAAGAGAGAAGCAACTTAGAAGAAATTTCCTGACAGTGAGAACAATTAATCAGTGGAACAGAAGTTTCCTCCAGAAGTTGTGAATGCCCAACACTGGAAGTCTTTAAGAAGATGTTGGATAGCCATTTGTCTGAAACGGTATAGGATTTCCTGCCTAGGCAGGGGGTTGGACTAGAAGACCTCCAAGGCCCCTTCCAACTCTGCTATTGTAATTGTAAATAAAGGAAAGCCAAAGAAAAATCAATAACAAATCTTTACATACTTAACAAACGAATAATTATAACAGTAATATACTTGTATTTACAATAATTATAATAATATAACCAATGGGGGGGGGAGGAAAGAAAATGAGCTTTAACTAAATTTCTACTTACTTTAGCCTATTTACAATTTCTCCATATTATTATATAAATAAGATGAAAACTGTTAGTATGTGTACGATGAGAATAATAATAATGTTTAATGTTGATATATTATTACTAGGCGATATTAAGAAAAACGGAGAGTCCCAGAATGTTTAAATGCTCAATGTATTATCATACTAAACTTAGGGAAATAAGGTTAAGACGAACTTGAAAGATGTGGCAAAAAGACTCGCGCAGGCGCTGTATGTGCCATCCAGCTGCTTGCGGAGAATCGCGCAGGCGCTGTATGTGCCATGCGCCTGCGTGGAAACGCAGAAGCCTTCAAAGACTGGTAAGGACCGCGGGCGGGCGGGTGGGCCCTTCGCCGTTCCCGGAAGTTACTTACTTCCGGGTTCGCCGACCAACCGGTTTGCGGGGACCGCCGCGAACCGGTTGAAACCCACCCCTGGCTTATTTTTGTAACTAAAATAATAACAAAACTCTTTAGAAAAAAGACCTGTGGACTTCAACTCCCAGAATTCCCCCAGCCAATTCAGTGACGCTGAAGCCCACAACTCCTAAAGCTGCCATTTCTGGAGACCTGGGCGAAGAACTCTGGGAGTTGAAATCCACAAGTCTCAAAATGGCCACGGTTTACGGGCCGCTGCTTTGAAAAGATGCCAGAGACACCCGTCCATCTTTTGCCCGGCAGGTTCTCACCCCGTGGCCTTTCTTCCCTTGCAGAAGGCCGGGCCTGCGCCGTGGTTTTCGACTGTAAGTTCATCGAGACGTCCGCTGCCCTCCAGCACAACGTGACCGAGCTTTTCGAAGGGGTCGTGCGGCAGATCCGGCTGCGCCAAGACAGCAAGGAGGCCAACGAACGGCGCATGTCGCTCTACAGACGCAAGGAGAGCCTGACCAAGAAAGTCCGGCGTTTCCTGGACCGGCTGGTGGCACGCAACAACCAGAAAGTGGCTCTGAAAGTCCGCTCCAAGTCATGCCACGACCTTTCGGTGCTGTGAGAGACAATTGGGGCGTTCCTCGTTTGCTCGTCCCTCTTTCCTACCCAGTTGTCTGGCCTTGGACTTCCTTTTGGCACCCAGCATGGCTTTGCAAATGCCCGTAACTGTGAGAGGGGAATCCTAGTGGGCAACCGTTTAAATAGGAGCCAGCCGTGGGCAGCAGCTGCCAAAAAAGCCAACACAGTTCTAGGCTGCATCAACAGAGGGAGAGAATCAAGATCACGTGAAGGGTTAATACCACTTTATAAGGCCTTGGGAAGGCCACACTTGGAATATTTGCATCCAGTTTTGGTCGCCACGATGTAGAAAAGATGTGGAGACTCTGGAAAGAGTGCAGAGAAGAGCAACAAAGAGGATTAGGGGACTGGAGACTAAAACATACGGAGAACGGTTGCAGGAACTGGGAATGGCTAGTTTAATGAAGAGAAGGACCAGGGGAGACATGATAGCAGTCTTCCAATATCTCAGGGGTTTCCCCAAAGAAGAGGGAGTCAAGCTATTCTCCAAAGCACCTGAGGGTAGAACAAGAAGCAATGGGTGGAAACTAATCGAGGAGAGAAGCAACTTAGAACAAAGGAGAAATTTCTTGACAGTCAGAACAATTAATTTGGGGGACTGGAGGCTAAAATATATGAAGAACGGTTGCAGGAACTGGGTATGTGTAGTTTAATAGAAAGAAGGACCAGGGGGAGAGATGATAGCAGTCTTCCAATATCTCAGGGGTTTCCCCAAAGAAGAGGGAGTCAAGCTATTCTCCAAAGCACCTGAGGGTAGAACAAGAAGCAATGGGTGGAAACTAATCGAGGAGAGAAGCAACTTAGAACAAAGGAGAAATTTCTTGACAGTCAGAACAATTAATTTGGGGGACTGGAGGCTAAAATATATGAAGAACGGTTGCAGGAACTGGGGATGTCTAGTTTAATGAAAAGAAGGACTAGGGGAGACATGATAGCAGTCTTCCAAGATCTCAGGGGCTGCCACAAAGAAGAGGGAGTCAAACTATTTTCCAAAGCACCTGAGAGCAGAACAAGACGCAACGGGTGGAAACTCACCAAGGAGAGAAACAAGTTCGAGAACTAAGGGGAAACTTCTTAACAGTGAGGACTATAAACCAGAGGAACTGCTTGCCTCCAGAAGTTCTGAATGCTCCCAACGCTCAGAGGTTTTTCAAAAGGGGCTGGACTCTTCCACTCGCGTGGAATAGGGCCTCCTGCTTGAGCAGGGGGCTGGACTAGAAGACCTCCAAGGTCCCTTCCAACTCTTGTTATTCTGCCTTTGTGGGTGGAAACACCTTCTGGTAGTATAAGAATGGAGGGCAACATGGTGGGATGGCAGAGAAGGAATCTCAGCTGATCTGATTGCTGGGGATTCGTTCGGGGGGGGGGGAGGGCGGAGGCTGGCCTTGGCTCAACTGCCTTGGCATATTTGAGAAAGGTACAAGAGATTCAACCCTTCTGGCTCAAGTTTGGCGGGTGAAGGCGGGCACGGAAGGAGGCCTACGCCTGCCCCATCCACTTGGCTCCCCGAGGCTTACGATTTTTCTCCTCGTGGCTCTGCAAGGCTGCCTGCTATCTTCGACATTCAGGCCAGTGGGTTCATGCCAGGCTGGGCCAGGAATGTAGCTGGCAGCTTGGAAGATGCCAGTCGCTGGGCGCTGCTGAGCAGAGATAAGCAGAAGGAGATGGGGGGGGGGGGAGGAGAAATGCATTTCAACGGGAAAAGTTTTCTAAAACACGTCCTCGTCTCGCATCGCCGTTAGCCGAATGTCCCTTCTTGCAAATGGTATCTCCAGCGTTAGAACCGAAGCACAGGTAGTCCTCGATGTACGACCACAACGAGCCCAGCGTTTCCGTTGCTAAGCGGGATGGTTGTTAAGTGAGCTTTGCCCCATTTTATGAGCTTTCCTGCCACGGGCGTGTTGAGTGAATCGCTGCGGTTGCTACCTAACCCGGTCGTTAAGCGAATCTGGCTTCCCCGTGGATTTCGCTTGGCGGAAGGTCGCAGACGGGGACCCCCAGGAAGCAGCAAATGTCATAAGTAGGAGACAGTTGGCAAGCATCTGAAGGGATGCTGCACTGGTTGTAAGTGTGAAAATTGGTCGAAAATTGCCATTATAATTTTGAATGGTGGCTAAATGAACCGGCGTTAAGTCGAGGATTATCTATAGCCACCCATGGAAACAAGAGGTTTCACCTTGGAGGGTTGAGAGTTTAGAAAGAGCACTTTTGGGGGGTTCTGCTCTCGAACAGAAGGGGATTAGGAGGTTCAGAAATGGTCCTTTTTTTACGCCCTTCATTAGAGCAAACTGGATTTTCAACTTGGCCACGTTAAAACGGGTGGACTTCATTTCCCAGAATCCCCCACTCAGCCACGATGGCTAAGCAGAGTTTCCTAATACAACATTTCTTAATTTAGGGCAACCTTTCAAGAGGGGTGGACTTCAACTCCCAGAATCCCCACCCCCCACTCATCATGCTTGAAGAAGGGTGGGCTTCAACTCCCATGGGTGGCTGGGGAATTCTGGGAGTTGAAGTCCATCCATCTCAACCTGGCCAAGTTTGAAAGCCTTCAGAAGGCTTCAGTAATGGCATGATGATGATGATGATGAAAGCGAAGGTGCCGAGGATGAAAGAGAAGGCGATGATGACGTCGAAGGCGAAAGGGATGACGGTGAGCCAAACTCTTGGTGGGAAAAACCACCCGCCATTCCTGGCTTGCCTGGCGTGCCGGGGTCTCCTCCTGTCTTGTCTCGCACAGCTGTAAATAAAACCGATGCCACTTAACCCCGCTGTGTCTCCAGGCGCTTCCCTTGAAGGCCAAGAGGGTGGGGAGGAGGGAGGGAGGGAGGGAGGGCCGAACGGTGGCTGAAGGGGAAGTCAGGGCTGGGCCCGGCGCCAGCCCTGACTTCAGCTCCCGGAGCTGCTCCTTCCTGGGGGTCAGGTCAACAGTTTCCATAGCTGGTGGGAGCTGCCAGGGTTGTTTAAGGAGGTGGGGAGGAAGGGGGGGGGTCAGCTCCTGTGCTTTGCAGGATTAAATCTGTCAGCATCAGCAGGGGGGAGGGGGAGGAGAAGGAAAAGGGAGGAGGAGGAGGAAGGCTTAGCTCAGTCATCCTGCAGAATTAAATCTGTCAGGGGGAGGAGGTATAGAGGGAGGGGAAGGGGGAGGGGGAAGAACAGAAGGAGGGAGAGGAAGAGAGGGGAAGGGGGAAGAGGAGGGAGAGGAAGAGAGGGAGGGGAAGGGGGAGGAACAGAAGGAGGGAGAGGAAGGGAGGGGAAGGAAAAAGGAGGAAGAAGAGAGGAAGGGGGAGGAAGAGGGGGAAGGGGAGGAAAAAGGAGGAGGAGGAAGAGAGGGAGGGAAAGGGGGAGGAAGAGGAGGAAAAGGAAAGGGGGAGTAGGAAAAAGGAGGAGGAGGAGGAAGGCTTAGCTCAGTCATCTTGCAGAATTAAATCTGTCAGGGGGAGGAGGAAGAGAGGGAGGGGAAGGGGGAGGGGGAAGAACAGAAGGAGGGAGAGGAAGAGAGGAAGGGGGAAGAGGAGGGAGAGGAAGAGGGGAGGGGGAGGGGAGGAATAACAAAAGGAGGGAGAGGAAGAGAGGGGAAGGGGGAAGAGGAGGGAGAGGAAGAGTGGGAGGGGAAGGAAAAAGGAGGAGGAAGAGGGGAAGGGGGATGAAGAGGGGGAGGGGGAGGAAAAAGGAGGAGGAGAAGGAAGAGAGGGAGGGAAAGGGGGAGGAAGAGGAAGAGGAGGAAAAGGAAAGAGGGGGAGGAGGAAAAAGAGGAGGGGAGGAGGAAGAGGAGGAAGGCTTAGCCCAGTCATCTTGCAGAATTAAATCTGTCAGGAGGAGGAGGAGGAGGAGGAGGAGGAGGAGAGGGAGGGGAAGGAAAAAGGAGGAGGAAGAGAGGAAGGGGGATGAAGAGGGGGAGGGGAAAAGGAAGGGGAGGGAGAGGAAGAGGAGGAAGAAGAGGGAGGGAGGAGGAAGGGACCCTCCCAGCAAATTCCAGCTCCCCTCTTTCCTCCTTATGGAAGTCTTCCTTTGCAGCTGATCCCAAGAGGAGGTCCGGGGCTTCGGAAGCGGCTGGGAGCCCTTTGCCCTGATTGGCCAGGCTCCAGGGAGCGAATCTGGGGTGGTTTCCCTCTTGCAGCCATTCTGAAGTTTCCCATGGATTCCAGATGTTTGCAACGGACGTCCCTCGGGCCGGCTGGTGTTGCACAAAACATGTAATGGCCAGAAATTTGTCCAGGGCAACCGGGTGACCCCCACATCTCCCACCCAGGAGCTTGGAGCCCCCTCGGTGGTATTCCGCCTCCCCGCCAAGGACCCCGCTTTTATACTTTATGCATTTTAAATATTTCTTTATATCCCACCCTTATTGTTTTTATAAATTATTCGTAAGTGAGGAACATTAGCCAACGTATTTTTATATACTCCTATTTTCCACAACAACCTTGTGAGGTGGATTGGGCTAAGAGAGCGCGGAAGTGGCCCAAAAATCACCCGGACATCTTTAATACGTAAGGCGGGACTAGAACTCTGCCTCACGGTGATTGGCCCAAAGTCATTCCATCGATTTTTGTGTCTGTGGCAAGACTAGAACTCACAGTCACCTGGCCGGCACCTAAATCAGTACGCCAAATTGGCTCTCAATTATTGGATCTGACCTAGGCTTCCTGAGGCAGTAAAAACCACACGCTTAATCCCCAAAACCTTTTTATTTTTTTAATTTAAACGGCTGTGAATTACGTTCCTTCACGGCCCGTAATGAGTCACAATCAGTTTGTGAAGAGTCCTACCGAAGTCTGCCAAAGTCTTTCAGGGTAAGGCTGATAAGCGCCCACCTTTATCTCCCTTGAGACGCTGCCAGAGACCTCATTGCCAATTGGTTTTGCAAGGAGCACAAAGTCAGGCGCAGCTTCAGAATTTGAACCGACCAGAACGAACAAAGTTGCTTCCTGCAAAGGATCGTGCCCATTTTCTCC
Organism: Thamnophis sirtalis; assembly: GCF_051295495.1. Lineage (NCBI taxonomy): Eukaryota > Metazoa > Chordata > Lepidosauria > Squamata > Natricidae > Thamnophis > Thamnophis sirtalis. The sequence continues at coordinate 95,164,179 of NW_028261387.1, forward strand.
TCTTTTATGTCCCCCCCCCCCAATCATCTCTGTTTGTTATGTGTCGTTTTTTAATTTTTTTGTCTGTATCCCCCTTCCCTGGTTTGAGTTGTGAGCCGCCCTGAGTCCCCTTCAGGGGAAAAGGGCGGCATATAAATATAATAAACAAACAATAATAAACAACAATCTCCAAGCCTTACTTCCAAGTCGCCCCTTTTGTCTTAACTGTTCTTGCCTTCTGGCAGCTCTGCGCACGCACGCACTGGGAACAGGCTCCCCCTGTTCTTCTGCCTCGCTGATGTCCGATTCCGGAGGCTCTGGAGGCAGCATGTAACTCCAAAATGGCTCCGGCCCCGCTCTCTGCCTCCGACGCAGAGTCCGCGTCCGAGCCTCTCCCAGACTCCAGGACTGGCCCATGTTCCTCCCCAACCCTCCTCACTCTCTGATTCTGCTGCCAGCTCCATAGGATGATGGCAGACCACAACAATATTATTGCCTCTAAAACAGTCACAAAATGAGATTTAGCACCTCCTCACCGTCCCGTCCCATAGAGATGTAGGGGGAGCTCTGGCCCTCTGCTTGCCACTGAATTGCCCCTCCCTCATTAAGCAGACCCCCCCCCTCAGAAACACAACCCATTTCTCAAGTGCTTTGCGACTGTTAACAAATTTTGTGTTTGCTTTCTAAGAACGCTGGGCTTGCCAAAGGAAAAGGGGATTTCCTACAAAGCATTTGCGCCTTCCCCAAATGTTTCCCCCCCCTTCCACAGCCTAGCCCCCTCCCAGTTTTCAGTTCAGCGGACCTGATGCAGACGAGGACCCCCTACTCTCCACAGCCCCCCACTCTCCCCATCCCGCAGGCTGCCTACTACTTCCCACTCCCCTCCCGCCAGGAAAGAAACATATATTTTTTTAATTAAAAAAAAATCCACCTTGTCATTCAGTAAGAGGCTGCGAAAGGACGGAAGGGGAAAAGGAGGGGGAGGGAGAGAGAAAGCAGAGCTGCGGATGGAAAGTTGGCAAGGCGAGGAATGGAAACAGTGAGATCCGACACAAAAAATGCAGGGCACAAACACAGGAAGTTGTGAGGAGGGAGATAACAACCACATCTGGGCAGGGATGAGAAGCAGCCGAAGGGCTGCGGCTTGGGCGAAACACACACACAGGCGTAATAAGAGCAAGGCTCTCCAAACTTGGTAGCTTTAAGACTTGTGGACTTCAACTCCCAGAATTCCCCAGCCAAGCAGGACTCCAAACTTGGCAACTTAAAAGACTTCTGGACTTCAACTCCCAGAGCTAGCTGGGGAATTCTGGGAGTTGAAGTCCACAAGTCTTAAAGTGACCAACTTTAAGTTCACTGCAATGAACAACTCTGGCAAGGAAGAAAAAGGGCCAATTCACTTAACAACTCTCTCCCTTAGCAACAGAATTTTTGGTGCAATTGTGGTCATAAGCCGAGGACCACCTGTAGCTCGTCCAGTAATACATTAAAAAAAGAAAAAAAGAAATAAGGTCAGTTATTATGTCGCAACCTCCACATGATTTGGACGGGGGCATATACATTTAATAAATAAACAATTTCGTCCCTAAATATTTTGCCCCGATATATGTGACACGCGTGTCATGGGTTCGCCCTCATGGCATTATGTCACGCCAGTCAAATCAAGTCTTTTCGGAAAGCCTCCACTGATGGATCCACCCACCATTCCTGGAGGCACTCTATTCCATGGAATAACAGAGTTGGAAGGGGCCTCAGAGGTCTTCTAGTCCACCCTCCTGCTCAAGCAATGCAGCTGCTGCTTCTGCTATCCATGCAGTCGTGCCCGACTCGTGTTGATCCTGTAGGCCAGGCCGTCTCTCCACGCCTTCCGGTCGTGGCTGCTTCTTTGGATTTTCCGATGCTCTGGCTGGGCTCAACGTTGACAGTTTCCCACCCACCGATTTTAATGCTCACTCTTCCAAACGAAATTGCTTTCTCCAGTGAATTCCCCTGCAGCATCACATGGCCAAAATAAGTGAAGTCGGAGTCTTGTGGTTTGGCCTTCCAGTGATATGTCTGGCGTTATCCGGAATCACCTAGAACATTTCAGACAAAGGGCAGTCCAGGCTCTTCTTGAAAGCCTCCCGTGATGAAGGGTCCACATCTTCTGAAAGCAACTTCTGTTCCACTGACTCTTTTCACAGTCGGGAAATTCCTCCTTATTTCTAGGTTGGATCCCTCTTTGATTAGTTTCCATCAGAGGTGGTATTCAGCCGGTTCGGACTGGTTGGGGCGAACCAGTAAGTGGAAATTTTGAGTAGTTTGGAGCAGTGGTGAAATCTAATTTTTACTACCAGTTCTGTGGGTGTGGCTTGGTGGGCGTGGCTTGGTGGTGGTGGTGGGGTCATGTGACTGGGTGGCCATGGCTTTGTAGTCATATAACTGGGGGATCAAAAGACAGAAACTCACCTTAACTATGTCCTGCTGGAGCAAGGTTGAACTAGATGACCTCTAGGTCCCTTCCAGCCCTGGATTATCCTCTAAAGCTGTGTCTAGTGCCAGGTTTGTAGTCCTTCCTTCCTCTCCTTCTTCCCTCCCTTTTTTCTTTTTCTTTCTTTCTCCTTCCTTCCTTCCTTCCTTCCTTTCTCTTTTCTCTCTTTCTCTTTCCAATTTTTTTCTTTATTTCTTTCTCTCTCTCTCTCTTCCTTCCTTCCTCTTTCTTTCTTCCTTTCTCTTTTCTCTCTCTCTCTCTTTTCTTTCTTTCTTTCTTTCTTTCTTTCTTTCTTTCTTTCTTTCTTTCTTTCTTTCTTTCTTTCTTTCTTTCTTTCTCAGCAACCCCCATTGAACCTGTAGTAAAAAAAATGCTTAAAAAGTTTTTTTAAAAAGTTCCGAAGATCAGCTGTGCGACGTGCGAATGTCTGAACATTTTAAAAAACTTTTAAAAGTATTTTTTTACCATCGGTTCTGTGAACCAGTAGCATTTTCTATTACTGGTTCGGGTGAACCATCCCGAACCGTTGCAATTCATCCCTGTTTTGCAGAACTGGCACATATTATATATGGTTGGTCCTGCCCTCCTGTTGGCCCTGTCGTTCCCTGTCCTCTATTCCCTTGGTTTTTAGCTCAGCTGATTTGCGCAGCAGAATGGATAGCTGTGCCTCAGCTAAAAAACAGTAGAGCTCACACCGAGTGCTGACACCGAGGCCGGTCTTTGAGTGCTGTGCGAGTGCGCGCATAACACAAGCGCAGATGCCAAGTGCTCTCTCAAAGAACCGGTAGGAAAAGATTTGGCATCCCACCACTGGTTTCCATCCATTGTCAGCATTCCAAGTATCATGCAGAATTAAATCACAGTCCAAGGCAAAACGATCCTTAAAGTTCCAATTTAATAAGTCAGACATCTTAACACATCTGTGTTAATCCCAATTCTGGAAGCTACCTAAGATTCCCAACCAGTTGAAAGTTCATGATCTTGTCTCCACACCCACAAATCCATCACATGTTCCAAATCTTCTTCTTCCACGCTGGCATCTCCACCCAGCTGGTTCCGGTCAGGTGCAGAGGTGCGGAGACAAAAGATGACCTTGGGCTTCTAGAAAAGAATGATAACAATACATTCCACAATCCTACTCCTTTCTCTTCCCCCCTCCCAACTACTACACTAATGAAACAGCATAATGAAATAAGAGGGAGTGTGGCAGGCCAAAGATCCTGAGCCTGCTGCCAATTACCTCCACTAGACCGATTAGATCCCACAGATTAGGCCTCCTCCGAATCCCATCTGCCGGCCAGTGCCGACTGGCGACTACCCGGAGGAGAGCTTTCTCTGTGGCTGCTCCGACCCTTTGGAACGAACTCCCCGTGGAGATTCGAACCCTCACCACCCTCCAGGCCTTCCGCAAAGCCCTTAAAACCTGGTTGTTCCGACAGGCCTGGGGCTAAAGAGCCGTTGCCCCTGTCTCGAACGGTATGACTGTTGTGAGTTTTAAATTATATATTGTTATGTTGTTGTTTTTTAAATCTTTTGTATGTATCCCCCTCCCCGGTTCGGGTTGTGAGCCGCCCTGAGTCCCCTTCGGGGGGAAAGGGCGGCATAGAAATTTAATAAACTGAACTGAACTGAACTGAAAGGGATATAACTGCAGGCCTGACATCCATTGCTTCTTGTTCTTCCTTCTGGTCCTTTGGACAATAGGTGGATCTTCTTTGTGGCATCCCCTGAAACGTTGGAAGGCTGCTGTCATGTCACCCCTGGTCCTCCGTTTCATTAGACTAGACACATCCAGTTCCTGCAAATGTTCTTCGTATGTCTTATCGTCCAGGCCTTTAATCATCCTAGTTGCTCTTCTCTTGCACTCATGAACCCCTTAGAGAATGCAGAATAACAGAGTCGGAAGGGACCTTGGAGGTCTTCCAGTCCAACCACCTACTCAAATAGGAGATCCTATACCATTCCAGTCAAATGGCTTTCTTGAAGACCTCCAGTGATGGAGCACCCACCGCTTCTGGAAGGAAGGCGTTCCCTGGTTAATTATCCTCACTGTCAGGAAGTTTCTGCTTAGTTCTAAGTTGCTTCTCTCCTTGATGAGTTTCCACCTGTTGCTTCTTGTCCTGCCTTCAGGTGCTTTGGAGAATAGGTTGACACCCCCTCTTCTTCGGGGCAACCTCTCAAGTCCTGGAAGATAATGATCATCTCCTTCCCTATCCTTCTGTTTGTTAGAACAGACATATCTAGTTCCCTCAACCATTCATCGTACGATTTAGCACCCAGATTCTTTATTATCTTTTGTTGGGAGAAATATCTATCTGGTTCAGTTCCAACCCGGGACGAAGACACTGGAAACATGGAGGCTGATTGGAAAGAATGTTAATGATGAAGCAGAACCACATGGAGTTGAGAGAGGGGGGTATTTATACCTTCTCTCGGGGCTTTGCCCTTGAGCTTCCTGTTCCTGTGCAAAGAACTTGCATTCTATTGGCTGTTGTAGAGGTTATGTAGGGGTCATAGCTGGCTCTATAGGTTGTCTGAGCTACGTTTGTTGAAGTTTGGACTCTGATGCAATGTCCTTGGGATAATGTGTGCTGTGGTGAGCTTCCTGTTTCTGTGCAAGAACATGCATTCTATTGGCTGTTGTAGGGGTTATGTAGGGGTCATAGCTGGCTCTATAGGTTGTCTGAGCTAAGTTTGGAGGGTGATGCAATGTCCTTGGGATATTGTGCGATGTGGTGAGCTTCCTGTTTCTGTGCAAAAACAGGCATTCTATTGGCTGTTGTAGGGGTTATGTAGGGGTCACAGCTGGCTCTATAGGTTGTCTGAGCTACGTTTGTTGAAGTTTGGACTCTGATGCAATGTCCTTGGGATATTGTGCGATGTGGTGAGCTTCCTGTTCCTGTGCAAGAACATGCATTCTATTGGATGTTGTAAAGGTTATGAAGGGGTCATAGCTGGCTCTATAGGTGTCTGAGCTAAGTTTGGAGGCTGATGCAATGTCCTTGGGATATTGTGCAATGTAGTGAGCTTCCTGTTCCTGTGCAAGAACATGCATTCTATTGGTTGTTGTAGGGGTTATGTAGGGGTCATAGCTGGCTTTATACATTGACTGAGTTAAGTTTGGTTGAAGTTTGGACTGCTGATGCAATGTCCTTTAGGAGACGGTGCCACGTGGCGACCTCTGCTGCTAGATGGGTTAATCCTATTGTGTCCTGGAGGGTCATGTCTTAATCCCATCACCCTGGAGGTCTTTTGTCTTTTAGATAGACGGGCCCAGTCTTTCTTAATGGGCATCAAATATCTGCTGGGGTGGTGGTGGCAGGGAACTGCTTTCTGCCTTTAAAAACATGTTTCTTCTTTTACCATCCAGGGAAATATAATATTCTGCCTCTTTAATATTCCTCAAAACATTTCACTCTTCTGGGAACGGAGTGCGGGGGGGGGGAGGGCTGTCTTCCCTCACTTTGTAGCTCTCCTCTGCACACTTTCTCGGCTCTTGGCACCTTTCTCACAAGTTACACTCAGGCTGCACCTCAACACACTACAGCATTGCCAAGGCTTCCCATAGCCGCTTCCTTGCTGCGTGTTTTCCTTCTAGGGAGCATCTCCCGTGCTGAAGTTTTTAAAAATAGGACGAGTGAACACGAGGGGAATTTTCCAAGAATTGAGCTGATTATATGAAAGCAAAACAGGGTGGTGTGTTTTTCTTTCCTTGCAAGTTGTTTAAAGAAATTTACTGCAACCAGGGTATAATTTGACAGACCTTCGACCGATGAAAGAGGCACATTTTCTTTGTCATAACAAACTAGATTCACCCAAGCTAGTGGGTTGGATAAGCCATTCTAACCTTGGATCACCTGTTGCAAAAAAAACCTGCATGATTTATGCGTACATACGAAAAGGTTTCCAAAAATTGTGCAGGAGACTAACAAGCAGCAGTGGGATTCAGCCAGTTCGTGCTGGTTCTCACAAACCCGATGACAATTTTACGCCTGGTTCGGCCGAACCTATAATTCTGACCACTGGCTGGCCACCCCCCAACCCACCGCTCCCAGGAGTCCCCACGTGCCAGGTTTTGGCTCCCAGTGGGAGTCCAGGAAGACCTCCTAGGCCCAAAACGGGATGCGGGAGGGTGCAGCGCCCCCCCCCTCCGGTCCGTTTTCACTCCCAGGAGGCTGCAGGGAGGCCTACTAGGCCCAAAATGAGGCCCGAGGGGGAGGTTGGGCCCCTCTGTTTCTGCTTCGGGGGGGGGGGAGGTGGAGGCCAGGTGCTGCCTATCACACCACCTGGCCACGCCAGGGGTGGGTTTCGACCGGTTCGCACCGGTCCCTGCGATCCGGTTGGTCGCCGAACCCGGAAGTAAGTAACTTCCGGGAACGGCGAAGCCCCCCCCCGCGCCCGCCCGCGCCCGCGCCCGCGCGCGCCCGCCCGCGCCCGCTCCTTACCCGGTTTTTACTAATTCTGCGCTTCCACGCATGCGCAGAACGCATACAGCGCCTGCGCGATCCTCCAGGAGCAGCTGGAGCATCGCGCAGACGCTAGTACGCACGCGCGCGCTGCGTGCGTGCACGATTACGCCGCGTGCGTGTGTGAGGACGCCGCCGGCCTCGTTCCAACCGAACCAGTTGGAACGCGGCGAGAAACCCACCCCTGGGCCACGCCCACCCAACTGGTCATTAGGGCAGAGAACTGGTTGCTAAATGAGTTGAATCCCACCACTGCTGACCTTCCTTGGTTCAAGGTTTGGAAAGATGAGAATTTTGGAGAGAGCTTTATAATATTGATTGAAACTTCACAGAAAGGATAGAAATATGTGCTAGTCGTTCCCGACTCTAGGGGGCGGTGCTCATCCCCGTTTCAAAGCCAAAGAGCCAGCGCTGCCCGAAGACGTCTCTGTGGTCATGTGGCCGGCATAACTAAATGTTGAAGGCGCACGGAACGCTGTTCCCTTCCCACTAAAGGTGGTTCCTATTTTTCCACTTGCATTTTTTTACGTGCTTTCGAACTGCTAGGTTGGCGGAAGCTGGGACAAGTAACGGGAGCTCACTCCGTTACGCAGCACTAGGGATTCGAACTGCCAACCTTTCTGATCGACAAACTCAGCATTTTAGCCACTGAGCCACCGCGTCCTATCATAGATGAAAGAGATAGATATATAATAGACAGATCGATAGATAAATGATAGATGGAAAGAGAGAGAGAGAGAAGTAGATAGGCAGGTAGGAATAGATGATAGATAGATTGTTAGATAGATAGATAGATAGATAGATAGATAGATAGATAGATAGATAGACAGACAGACAGACAGACAGACAGACAGACAGACAGACAGACAGACAGAGATAGATAGATAGAGATAGATAGAGATATATATAGATATAGATAGATAGATATAGAATAGCAATAGCAATAGCAATAGCAGTTAGACTTATATACCGCTTTGTAGGGCTTTCAGCCCTCTCTAAGCGGTTTACAGAGTCAGCATATCGCCCCCAACAACAATCCGGGTCCTCATTTTACCCACCTCGGAAGGATGGAAGGCTGAGTCAACCCTGAGCCGGTGAGATTTGAACCGCTGAACTGCTGATCTAGCAGTAGCCTGCAGTGCTGCATTTAACCACTGCGCCACCTTGGCTCTTCTATATCTAGAAATAGATATAGATAGATAGACAGACAGAGAGAGATAGATAGATAGAGATATAGATAGATATAGATAAATAGATAGATAGATAGATAGATAGATAGATAGATAGATAGAGATAGAGATAGATAGATAGATAGATAGATAGATAGATAGATAGATAGATAGATAGATAGATAGATAGATAGATAGAGATGGATATAGATATAGATATAGATAGATAGATAGATAGAGGTAGATGGAGATAGATGGATAGATATAGATAGATAGAAAGATAGAAAGATAGAAAGATAGAAAGATAGATAGATAGATAGATAGATAGATAGATAGATAGATAGATAGATAGATAGATAGATAGATAGGCAGGCAGACAGACAGACAGACAGACAGATAGATAGATAGAGATAGGTAAAATAAGGAGAGAGAAATGATTTTTTTTGCAATTTAGCAATTGTCCTGGAGCATTCACTATTCCAGTCTTCCTTAGTCCACGACCTCCAGTTATATTGTGTGTGCAGCGTTTGAAATCCTGGAGACCAGAGATTTAAATTAAATGCAGCCACACGGATGGGAGAACAGAATCCGAAAAGTTGGGCCAGAAAGAGTCAACCACTGCTTGTGGGCCGCTTGTGTGGGATTGCGGCTGGAGGATTGGCGGCAGATGTCGTCCAAAGGAAACAGCATGCTATCTAAGGCAAAAGGCCAGATATTTTTTGGGTGTATGTGTGTGTGTGTGTGTAAGGACCACTGCTCCCAGGAGCCTCTTATCTTTGCTCTTAGCTTGAAATGTGAATGCATGATTCATCTCTCCTGCAGCCTTAAAATAGACGCTGAGAACATATATTTTTTTTAAAGGGGACATTTTCAAAAGCTCTGCTTCCATTCAGAAATTTCGATGGGTCCTGAGAAGAGTTCGAAAGACAAAAGAGTTGCGTTAGGGATCATTTATCTCAGTAAATAAATAATATGAAATTTGGACTCATTTGATTTAGAACGTTGTTCCCTTACTTCTATGCCAAGTGTTTCTCAACCTAGGCAACTTGAAGATGTCCGGATTTCAACTCCCAGAATTCCCCAGCCAGCGAATGCCAGCGAAGGTCATATTTTGTCTCCGCACCTCTGCACCTGACCGGAACCAGCTGGGTGGAGATGCCAGCGTGGAAGAAGAAGATTGGACCATGTGATGGATTTGTGGGTGTGGGGACAAGATCATGAACTTTCAACTGGGTGGGAATCCTAGGTAGCTTGGGATTCCACACTTGTGCCAAGATGTCTGACTTATTAAATTGGAACTTTAAGGATCGTTTTGCCTTGGACTCTGATTTAATTCTGCATGATACTTGGAACGCTGACAATGGATGGAAACCAGTGGTGGGATGCCAAATCTTTTCCTACCGGTTCTATGAGAGAGAGCGCTTGGCATCTGCGCTTGTGTTATGCGCGCACCCGCGCAGCACTCAAAGACCGGCCTCGGTGTCAGCACTCGGTGTGAGCTGTGCTGTTTTTTAGCTGAGGAACAGCAATCCATTCTACTGCTCAAATCAGCTGAGCTAAAAACCAAGGGAATAGAGCAGTGTTTCTCAACCTTGGTAACTTGAAGATGTCCGGATTTCAACTCCCAGAATTCCCCAGCCAGCATTCGCTGGCTGGGGAATTCTGGGAGTTGAAGTCCGGACATCTTCAAGTTGCCAAGGTTGAGAAACACTGTTCTATGCAGTAGCTTTTGCCAGCTAGTAGGGATGTGGTTTTCCCCCTTGGCAATTCCATCATGAGGGTATTGTTTTCTGCTTGGTTATTCGTCCCCCTTATCTGGATGTTGACTTAAAATCTGTAGAGATTCTCCGTCATCCAATTCACGGTTGCCCCCAAAGTGCTTTTTTTGGGGACTTTCTTATTTTTTTCTTTTGAAGATGTTTTGCTTCTCAACCAAGAAGCTTCTTCTGCTCTGACTGGAGGGTGGGGAAAGGAAGGATTGACACTCCTTGCAGACAAAGCTGGTCATTTGCATCCTTTTAGAGGATCCTTGAGGCTATTTGGAGGTTCCTCTGTGTCCTCGGAGTCACCCGAGTGGTGCAAATGGTTCCTGTAGTCTGCAATTTTTTTTTCTTCTGGAAATCCATTCCCACCCCATTCCAAGGGTGTCCATCTCAAATTGTATAGCTGAAACTCTCTAGAGATTTTACTGGCTGTTGGTTTGAACCTCAGTTCATGGCTGTGCTTTAGCAGAATAACAGAGCCGGAAGGGACCTTGTAGGTCATCTAGTCCAGCCCCCTGCTCAATCAGGAGACCCTACACCATTCCTGACCGATGGCAGTCCAGTCTCTTCTTGAAAGCCTCCAGTGATGAAGCTTCCACAACCTCTGAAGGCAACTTCTGTTCCATGGGTTGATGGTTCTCACAGTTGGGAAACTTCTCCTTATTTTCAGATTGGATCTCGCTTTAATAACAGAGTTGGAAGGGACCTTGTGGGTCATCTAGTCCAACCCCTTGCTCAGGCAGAAAACCATTGTACCGTTTCAAGCAAGTGGTTCTCCAATTTCTTCTCCAGTGATGAACCTCCCACAACTTCTGGAAGAAAGTCATTCCACTGATTAATTGTTCTCGCTGCCAGGAAATTCCTCCTTATTTCCAGGTCGAATCTCTCCTTGATCAGTTTCCACCCATCATTCCTTGTTTGGCCTTCAAAAGTGCTTTGGAAAATAAGTTGAACCCCCCCCTCCCTCTGTGGCTAAGTGAGACATTTGTTAAATTCATTTTGCCCCATTTTACAACCTTTCTTGCCACAGATGTTCAATGAATCACTGCAGCTGCTATATTAGCAATCCGGTCGTTAAGTGAATCGGGCTTCCCCATTGAGGTCGCAAAAACGGATCACATGACTCTAGGGCGCTGCAATTGCCCTAAATATGTGTCGGTTGTTAAGCGGGTGAATTCTGATCACATGGCCACGGATGGGGATGCTGCAACATTCAGATGCTTGGCAACGATTCGTATTTTATGACGGTTGCGGCGTCCCGCAGTCCCATTTTGCGACCTTCAGACAAGTAAAGTCAGTGGGGAAGCTGGGTTCATTTACCGACCGTGTTACTCGTTTCAGAATCGCAGTGATTCACTTAACAACGAAAACTCGGGGCAAAACTCACGTAACAAATTTCTCCCTGAGCTACATCAATTCCAAGCTCCATTACTGACGTAGGTTGAAGACTTCCTGTAATGTACATTCTGGCCTCCATCAGGGTCGTAAGGCGAGGACTGGCTGTAGAGGAATAACACCCCCCCCCAAACAGCTGGCTAACAGACCAGACGAGAAGATGCTGGGAAAAGGGGAAAGATGTTTAATAGGAAATAATAATCTGAACGCCAACGTGCTAATCAACAACTCCACAAGGAAAGGAAGAATTCCAAAGGAAAATGCATTTTTCGGCCAATTTTCCAGTGATTCCTGGCCCCCTTCCAGCTATGTGGAACATCTAATTCCCTTTACAAGGCAAGTTTCATTAGAGAGCTGTAAACTTCGACCCACTGCAGAAGATCCAGAAAGAAGCCAAGAGAAGTTTTGCTCCGTCTACGGGGAGAAGAGTTGGGTTCCTACCGGTTCGCACCAGTTCGGTAGAACCGGTTCATCAAATCTACCGAACCGGTTAGAAGAGGTTCCACCAGTGGACCCGGAAAGGAGGCCACACCTACAGAAGAGGTTCCAAAAATTTTTGAAACCCACCATTGACACACACACACACAGACAGACTCACACAGAAAGAGAAAGAGAAAGAGAAAGAAAGGAAGAAAGAAATAAAGAAAAAAAGAAAGAAAAAGTGAGAGATGAAAGAAAAAAAGGAAAAAAGGACAGAGAGACAAAAGGAAGGAAGAGAGAGAGAGAGAGAGAAATAAAACACATGGCTGGCAAGCCACTCCCACCAGGTCACATGGCACACATACACACAGACAGACAGACTCACACAGAGAGAGAAAGAGAAAAAAGGAAGAAAGAAATAAAGAAAAAAGAAAGAAAAAGTGAGAAATAAGAGAAAAAAAGGAAAAAGGGACAGAGAGACAAAAGGAAGGAGAGAGAGAGAGAGAAAGAGAGAGAGAGAAAGAAAGAAAGAAAGAAAACACATGGCCGGCAAGCCACTCCCATCTGGTCACATGGGCAGCAAGCCACTCCCACAAAGGAGGCCACACCCACAGAGTAGGTTTGAATTTTTTTTGAAACCCACCACTGACGGGGAGAGTTCTCGACTTACGACCACAATTCGGCCCAACTGTTGTTCAGGGAGACAAGGGCTCAGTGAATTTCACCCTATTTTAAAACCTTTCCTCCCCCAGTTGTTAAGTGAAGCACTGCAGTAACCTGGTTGCTAAGTGAATCGGGCTTCCCCGTGGACTTGGCTTGTCCGAAGGTTGCAAAAAAAGGGGGAATCCCATGACCCCCAGATGCTGCAACCTATTATAAACACGAACCTGCTGGCAGGCGTCCGAATTTTGATCACATGACCTCAGGGACATTACGACGGTGGCAAGTACGGAAAACGGAACTGTAGGAAGTTGGCAGCCACCCTTTCCCTAGGAAAATGAGATATTTTAGGAAATATTAAAAGGGCAGAATATTTCCCCCTAAATGGGAGGCACAAACTTAGCCCCCCCCACACACACACTTTGGGCCATTAAGGCCTGAGCCAGTCTACTCTACATAACAAAGACCTCCCTCCTTCAGGCAGAGCCATAATAAGGAATCCCAAATCCCTTTCGCTACATCATCACCCAGCAAGAGTCAACCAAGTTTGGGATTCTGCATGGCATTGGAGTCTGACCACCAATCAGAAAACAAGCTCAAATTCGAAAGAGGGCATAAAACACGGGCACGCTCAGAATCTCTTCCCCTCCCCCCCAGGACCTCAAGCCACGTGGTCCTGTCCACCATTAAACCATCTTTCCAAGCAGCCTCCATGTCTCCAGTGTCTTTTTCCCCACTTGGAGCTGAACCCAGAAGGACATTTCATTCAACCCTTTCTCTTTCTTTCTTTCTTTCTTTCTTTCTTTCTTTCTTTCTTTCTTTCTTTCTTTCTTTCTTTCTTTCCTTCCTTCCTTCCTTCCTTCCTTCCTTCCTTCCTTCCTTCCTTCCTTCTTTCTTTCTTTCTTTCTTTCTTTCTTTCTTTCTTTCTTTCTTTCTTTCTTTCTGCCTGTCTTTCCTTCCTTCCTTCCTTCCTTCTTTCTTTCTTTCTTTCTTTCTTTCTTTCTTTCTTTCTTTCTTTCTTTCCTTCCTTCCTTCCTTCCTTCCTTCCTTCCTTCCTTCCTTCCTTCCTTCTTATTTCCTCAAGCCATGTGGTCCTGTCCACCATTAAAACCATCTTTCCAAGCAGCCTCCATGTCTCCAGTGTCTTTTTCCCCACTTGGAGCTGAAGAAGGACGTTTCTTCCAACAGGCCACGAGCCATTTTTTTCCCCTCAGGGCTGTTGTTGACTTGCGACGGTCACTAAATGAACTCCGGTGTAAGTCGAGGACTAGTTGGGAATCGGAAGCAGCGGCTGGACGATGCAGCTGGGTCCCCGGGGGGCGTTTCTGTTCCCCTGTCGGACGATGGGAAGCTTTGCACAAGCAGCTTCCCAAGAATGACTAAAACCCCAGAGGTTTTGCTTTTCCGAGGCAACGAAACCACTGAATTAGTTGCACAGGCTCAACTACGGGTCTTAAAAATGGGCTAAAGATCGCAGGGGTGTTTTTTTCTTTCTTCTTCTTCCGCTCACCCAAACCCATCCTGCATTTTGCCATGTATGCCATCCTCAGAGTTGCTATACAGATGGCTTGCAACAGTTCGCTTAATGACCGTTCCGAGTTACAACGGAACTGGGGGGGAAAAGTGGGGGGGGGGAACGACGACTTGTGACTATTTTTCACACTTTCGAGAATGTGGAAATTCTACAACTCAAGAATGGACACTGAAAGTCACAAATTTAGCCGAGATGGCTAAAATATCGGCATATCTTAAAGATCATTCTAATGAGAGATATAAACGAGACTGGAAAAAAATGGATTGAATATATACAAAATAAATACGGGACCAAGAAATTCCAGTTAGCCTATGCTTAAGATCAGGAATGATTTAAATTGTTTAAAGTTAGCTCAGCAAGAAGAAGCTAAGGTCAATGCAGAATGTCATTAATTTCCTTGTTTCTTTTTTCTCAATAGATTTTAGACTGTGTTTGTTAAAAATCCATACCGGGTACGGGTTCTGGGAAGTCGGGGGGGGGGGAAGGAGGAGGGGGTTGGGGGGTGGAGGGAGGGAGGGGCATACAAAAAAATTGTACTTCGATGTTTTATTGATTGAGGAATGTTGAAATATGTGACCCGTCAAAACCGCGGAGGACAAAATCGCGCTCGACGAAAGCACGCATTTGACGTCATCACAGCGCGACGAAAAAAATTAAAAATTGAAATAAAATTAAAATTAAAGCAAGCCGATTCACATAAAGGTAAGGGTTAGGGTTAGGTTAAGGGTTAGGGTTAGGTTTAGCGCATTAGGGTTACGTTTAGCGTTAGGTTAAGGGTTAGCGTTAGGTTTAGCGTTAGGTTAAGGGTTACATTTAGGGTTAGATTTAGGGTTAGGTTAAGGGTTAGGTTTAGGGTTAGGTTTAGGGTTAGGTTTGGGGGGGTTAGGGTAAGGTTTTCGCTTTATTTTTACATTTTTCGATCACAGCGCAATGTTTTCGTCGCGCTGTGATGACGTCAAATGCGCGCTTTCGTTGAGCGCGATTTTGTCCTCCCCGGTTTTGTGGTGGAACCGTTGAAATATTTGTGTTTTAAAAGAAATAAAACTTTTCAAGGAAAGAGTAAAAAAAAAAAAGAGAATGTGGAAATGCTCAAGAAAAAAACAGTGAGCATATTATACTCTACTTCAGGATTGGCAATATAAAACATTTTTCACTAATCCCGCGAGCGAGGCCCTTGCAAGGCAATCTGACAACTCGCGAAGACCCCCTCGCCTGCTCACGAGTTGCCATAGGAAAGGAGGGGATGGGTGGGAAACCGGTGAAACGGCACGGCAGCAAACGACAGATGCACATCCCAGACTTCTCTCTTTCAAGGCTGTCTCCCAGGGTCGCTTACAACGGCTGGAGGGGAGTGATCTCCACAAACCCTGAAATTGCCCAGTTGGCGAATGTGATTGATGACACATCCTGGAGGGAGGGAGTAGGGGTGGGTTCTGGCTGCTGCTACTGCCGGTTCGCTTCACGCTCATGCGCAGAACTAAAAACAAGATGGCAGTGCCTACGGCGCCACCAAGAGAACTGGTTAGGGGGTGTGGCAGGCCGAGTTACTACCTACTTGGTTGAACCGGTCCGAACTGGTAGGAACCCACCTCTGGGAGGGTGGAAACAGGGTCCTGATTGGGGCCGTAAATTACGTGGGGTCAGAGCTGGCTTCACTGGGGAACTTGCCGACATGAAGCTCCTAATAAATAACTGGATTTCTTTTGAAGCTTGGCTCGAGGCTCATGATTTAATTAGGGCTTCCGTAGAAACCTTGACAAGAAGTCATAGGTGGAAACTAATCAAGGAGAGAAGCAACTTAGAAGTGAAGGGAAATTTCCTGACAGTGAGAACAATTAATCAGTGGAACAGAAGTTGCCTCCAGAAGTTGTGAATGCCCCAACACTGGAAGTCTTTAAGAAGATGTTGGATGGCCATTTGTCTGAAACGGTAGAGGGTTTCCTGCCTAGGCAGGGGGTTGGACTAGAAGACCTCCAAGGTCCCTTCCAACTCTGCTATTCTATTCTATTCTATTCTATTCTATTCCTTTATTATGATCACAAATAAGGTTTTATGGCCTGTCCATTAGAAAGATGGAATATAATCCTGAGTTGCATACACAGGTAGTCCTCGACTTACAACACTTCATTCAGTGACCATTCGAAGTTACAACAGCACTGTGAAAAAAAGTAACTTACTATGGTTTTTCACACTTACGACCGTTGCAGTATCCCCGTGGCCATGTGATTTACATTTGGATGTTTCACAACTGATTCACCTTGATGACGGTCACGGTGTCCTCTGTGTGTGTATGTGTGTGTGTGTGTGTGTGTGAGAGAGAGAGAGAGAGAGAGACAGACAGACAGACAGACAGACAGACAGACGTGTGGTCCTCTTTTGCGACCTTCTGACAAACAAAGTCAATGGGGAAGCTGGATTCACTTAACAACCTTGATGCTCACTTAACAACTGCGGTGAGAAAAGTCGCAAAATGGGGGAAAAATTCACTTCACAAACGTCTTGCTTAGCCACAGAAATTCTGGACTCAATTATGGTCGTAGGGCGAGGACTTACCAGCATTTTTGCCCTTCTTTCTTCCACTCCGTAAAATGTTAGTAGTTGTTAAATGTTACGTGTCAAATTAGATCAGTGTTTCTCAACCTTGGCAACTTGAAGATGTCCGGACTTCAATTCCCAGAATTCCCCAGCCAGCGAATGCTGGCTGGGGAATTCTGGGAATTGAAGTCCGGACATCTTCAAGTTGCCAAGGTTGAGAAACACTGAATTAGACGCATGTTATTGTATATGCATCCACTTTTGGTCCCCCGGATACCAAAAAGATGTGGAGACTCTGGAAAAGAGTGCAGAGAAGAGCAGCAAAGATGATTAAGGGGCTGGAGGCTGAAACATACAATGATTTGCAGGTGTATGGTCAGTTTAAGAAAAAGAAGGACTGTGGGGGGGGGACGACAGGATAGCAGCATTTCAATATTTGAGGGGTTTCCTCAAAGAAGAGGGAGTCAACTTATTTTCTGAGGCACCAGAAGGCAGGACAAGAATGGATGGAAAGCTTAGCAAGTGAGATCTAATCTAATCGATGTAGGAAGAAGGGGGAAAGCTGGGAAGAATTATGAAATCATCAGTTAGAAATGAGAAATATTTTTTTTAAAAAAATCTATCTAGTCTAAAGAAAAAGACAAACCTTGTTTGTGAAAACTTTTGATTTTATCAACACAAACTAATCTTGGATTCTGCCAGGCGTTCCCAGCTTGCATTTTCCTCCTAGTTTACTAGCTGAAAAAGCAGGGAACAGGCTTTAAGTGAAAAGGAAAACATCTTAACTCAAGAGCAACAGAGTTGGAAGGGACCTTGGAGGTCTTCTAGTCCAGCCCCATGCTCAGGCAGGAAACGACATACCATTTCGGACAAATGGTTGTCCAATCTCTTCTTGAAAACCTCCAGCGATGGGAGCGCCCACAACTTCTGGTGGCAAGCTGTTCCACTGGTGAATTGTCCTCGCTGTTAGGGAGTTTCTCCTTAATTCCAGGTGGCTTCTGTCCTAGATTAGCTTCCATCCGTTGCTTCGAGCTGAGGTGGCGCAGTGGTTAAATGCAGCACTGCAGGCTACTTCAGCGGACTGCAGTTCTGCAGTTCGGCTGTTCAAATCTCACCGGCTCAAGGTTGACTCAGCCTTCCATCCTTCCGAGGTGGGTAAAATGAGGACCCGGATTGTTGTTGGGGGCAATATGCTGACTCTGTAAACCACTTAGAGAGGGCTGAAAGCCCTATGAAGCGGTATATAAGTCTTAACTGCTATTGCTATCTATCTATCTATCTATCTATCTATCATCTATCTATCTATCTATCTATCTATCTATCTATCTATCTATCTAATCTTCTTATCCTATCTATCAGCCATCTGTCTTTCTCTGTCTCTCTACCTATCATCCATCATCTCTCTCTCTCTCTCTCTCTCTCTCTCTCTCTCTCTCTCTCTCTCTCTCTCTCTCTCTCTCTCTCTCTCTATCTATCTATCTATCTATCTATCTATCTATCTATCTATCTGGGTGAAATGAGGACCCAGACTGTGGGGGCGATATGCTGACTCTGTAAACCGCTTAGAGAGGGCTGAAAGCCCTATGAAGCGGTATATAAGTCTAACTGCTACTGCTACTGCTACTCTTCTTTTTCCTTTGGAGAATAGGTTAACTTCCTGTTCTTTGGGGCAGACCCTAAGATCAAAATGCAGGAATGGGCATCTGCTCCAGGAGAGAATGCAGGGGACAGTGTATGTAATTCAAGATGGGTTTTTTTCTGGATATCACGAACAGGATATCCCAAAGGTGCTTTTTCAGACAACTGGATTCCTTTGTTTTCCTTTTGGAAGAACGCTTCGCTTCTCATCCAAGGTGTAAGAGTAGGAATGGATTTCCAGAGGGGAATTTCTCATTTCTAACTGAAGAGCCAAGGTGGCGCAGTGGTTAAATGCAGCACTGCAGGCTACTGCTAGATCAGCAGGTCAGCGGTTCAAATCTCACCGGCTCAGGGTTGACTCAGCCTTCCATCCTTCCGAGGTGGGTAAAATGAGGACCCAGATTGTTGGGGGCAATATGCTGACTCTCTGTAAACCGCTTAGAGAGGGCTGAAAGGCCTATGAAGCGGTATATAAGTCTACTGCTATTGATGATTTCATAATTCTTCCCAGCTTTCCCCCTTCTTCCTACATCGATTAGATTAGATCTCCCTTGCTAAGTTTCCATCCATTCTTGTCCTGCCTTGGCTGTTCCGACAGGCCTGGGGCTAAAGAGCTGTTGCCCCCGTCTCGAATGGTATGACTGTTGTGAGTTTTAAATTATATATTGTTATGCTTTGTTTTTTTTTTAATTTTTTTGTCTGTATCCCCCTTCCCCGGTTCGAGTTGTGAGCCGCCCTGAGTCCCCTTCGGGGGGAAAAGGGCAGCATATAAATATAATAAACTGAACTAAACTGAACTGAAAAATGGCAGACGACAGGAACCATTTGCACCACTCGGGTGACCCTGAGGACGGAGATAAAACCTCTAAGGTGCCTCAACGACCCTCTAAAAGGGACGCAAACGTCCAGCTTTCTGCAAGGAGGGTCAATCCTTCCATTCCCCACTATATCCTGGCAGAGCTGAAGAAGCTTCTTGGATGGGAAGAGGAACGTCTCCAAAAAGAAAAACAAGGAAATCCAGTTGCCTCCCGAAAAAGCACTTTTGAGACAACTCTGATGACTGAGAATCTTTACAGACTTTTCAAAAACAGGACGGTCCATTTAATGGGGTTTTGCTACCCCCTGGAGGCTGAGCTACTTGCATGGACATTCGTTCCCTCCATGGGTCCCGCGCTCTTTTAAAAAAAAAAATATTTTATTTTATTTTATCAATTTCATATATACATTCACAATTATATGATCTCATAACTGTTAATAATATGTATTTATAACAATTTTCCCTACTGTTGACAATATACTTGAAGATTGCTTTTTTATCATTCCCATAGATCCATCTTATCTTACAACAGTCCTACTTCTTCTTCCCTCCCTCCCTCTTTCCTTCCCTCGTTTCTTCTCTCCTGCTCTCCTTCCTACCCTCCTTCCTTCCCTCCCTCCTTCCCCTTCCCTCCTTCCTTTTCTCCTTCTCTCCTTCCTTTCCCCCTTCCTTTCCTCCTTCCTTCCCCCTTCCTTCTCTCCTACATTCCCTCCCCCCTTCTCTCCTTCCCTCCCTCCTTTCTTTTCTCCTTCTCTCCTTCCTTTCCTCCTTCCTTCCCCCCTTCTCTCCTTCCCTCCTTCCTTCCCTCCTTTTCTCCTTCCTTTCCTCCTTCCTTCCCCCCTTCCTTCTCTCCTACATTCCCTCCTTCCTTCCCTCCTTCTCTCCTTCCTTCCCTCCTTGCTTCCCTCCCTCCTTCCTACCCCCTTTCTTCTTTCTTCTCTCCTTCCTTCCTTCCTCCTCTCCTTTCCCTTCTCTCCTTCCCCTTCCTCCCCTTTACCCTTCCCCTCTTCTTCCCGCGCTCTTGATGCATTCCTAATGTGGCTTGGTTTCCCGGTGGGATTGATTTCCTACAGTGGTTTCTTGGTAAGTCTACAGCCCAGCGTTCCCTGCCGTAATCTGGGTTCTTTGGTCCAGTTCTCACCAATCAAATATTCAACGTTTCCTCTTCGTCCAAAACAAGGGTCAGGCCCAAGAACTTGGCTTCTGCAGGCAGCTCACACCTTCACCCTGCTCTTCCGAGCTTTCCCTTCCTAGGGTGATTTTATGTGTAAATAAAATCTCCAAGAGAGATGGGTGGGTTTGTTAAGTTGAATAAATATATTTATTCAGGTTTATTTGGCAGCCCAATGGACTTCGGGGCGTTTCTGGCAGCAGTTCAGAGAAATAAAACCCCAAACGGAAACTCCAATGGGCCTCCGAGCTTCTGGTGACAATGATCAAACCAACCAGTTGATGGACTCCGTATCCCCCTGGGGGTCTCTCCAGGCCTGTTCACAAAACCAGGTCTTCAGGGACTTTTGAAAGAGTTATTAGGGTGTCTGTCTGCCTGTCTGTGTGTGATGTCTGTCTGTGTGTGAGTGTGTAAAAAGAAAGAAATACTTTTTCTCTATGGCTTCCCTTGCTTTTGGGGAACACATCACCACCTCCATCAATTGGTGAGACCAAGTTTGGTCTAACGGTTAAGACATCAGACTGGAAAGGAGGAGGACACGAATTCCAGTTGTAAGAAACTGATGGAGATAAGGTTGATTTTTGCAAAGAAAGCGATTTTTAGTCGTGGATCTAAAAGTTTAGTCGGACATTAAAGGTAAAAAATCAAAGACTGGGAAACGGGACGAAACTGTTATTCCGATGAGTGACTCAACTTTGCCAAGCACATTAGTTAATGGTTTTTAACCACACGGTCTATTGAATATAGCGGAGAAAGCAATTTACCGCTTGCCTCAATTTATTACGCTTATGCTACAGGGATTGTAAGGAAACAAGAAGTACAGGTTGAGAAATAAAAGAAGAGATAAACTGTGGACCTCACACATTTCCGAAGAGCTCCCTAAGGGAGCCTGCATAAGCGCACCAGCGTGCCTACCATCCCTGTCCTACTGTCCCCATTGATATATAGCAGGCCACTTCAGCTGACTGCTATCTGCAGTTCGGCGGTTCAAATCTCACCGGCTCAAGGTTGACTCAGCCTTCCATCCTTCCGAGGTGGGTAAAATGAGGACCCAGATTGTTGGGGGCGATATGCTGACTCTGTAAACCGCTTAGAGAGGGCTGAAAGCTCTATGAAGCGGTATATAAGTCTAACTGCTATTGCTATTGCTATATACTCATTTTTTGTCTTCATGGCCATGTTATACTTATTTATATCCATCTATTTATACCAATCTCATGCGATCATGTCCATGTCTATACTAATAGATGCTACCTTGTACATGTTGACAAAATAAAAAATGAATAAAATAAAAGATGGTATGGAAAAAGGGGAACTGGGCAAAAGATGGGGAAGGAAGCATGGAGGAAATTCATGGAGAAACAGGCGTTCCGGGAAGATTGCAACCTTGTGTTTTTTGTCAAAGGGGGCTGCAGGGAGGGATCTGTGGTTTGGTTGGAGGTGTTGAAAGAAACGTCCTTCTGGGTTCGGCTCCAAGTGGGGAAGAAGACACTGGAGACATGGAGGCTGCTTGGAAAGATGGTTTATTGTTGGACAGGACCACATGGCTTGAGCCCTGACCAGAAAAGGTGATCACATGTTTCAATGTTGATGGAGAAGAAGAGAAGGGCTGAAGGAGGGGCTTGCTAGGCTTTTTATACCCTGTTTAGTCCCACCTCTCTGTTTCCTGTTCCTGTGTAAGAAATGTATTCTGACTGGTTGTCAGACTCCCATGGAGCCATGCAGGGGGCTACTCTCTAGGCTGTGATGAGTTCTCAGTTGCCTTGTGGTCAGTTGAGTAATATCCCTTCCCCCTACAGCTGCAGTGAGGAGAAGTCTTTATTATGTAAAGTGGGCTGGCCTGGCCATCTTAATGGCCCATTAGTTGGGGATGGGCAGAAAGCTACAGGCATCTATTCTGTCTTTTGAAACATGTTTCTTTTCACATCCAGAGAAATATTCTGCCTTTTCAATATTTCCTAGGATATTTCATTTTTCTGGGAGAGGACTGGATGATAAACTTCCCACAGAGGGAAATAAAAAATTGGAGAAATGTATTCCTAGCTGCGCCTAGATAGCTGGCCACCGGTTCTTGCAAGAATGTTATTTTACACGTTATTTTAAACTGCTTGCTGCTTCGCTTCACGACTGTCAAATTTCTGAAGGATGAGTTTGTTTCTGACAGTCAATAATATGTAAATGAAGACTCAATCATCCAGGCCAAAAGTCTCTAAAATGGTTAAATCAAGGCAACTGGACCAATGATTATTTAAAGATTATTTTCCTTTTGATTGATGAAGTTACTTGGATGGGTAACGAAATGTCTCCGTTGAGTAAACTTTGGTCCAGTTGCCTTGATTTAACCTTTTTTAGATGAGTTCTAGTCCCATCTTATGCATGAAATCTGACTGGGTGACCTTGGGGGCCAATCCCCAGGCAAGGGTGAGTTCTAGTCCTGCCTTTGGCAAGAAAGCCGGGCAGGTAACTTTTCAATCATCAGGTGACTGGGAGTTCTAGTCCTGTCTTTGGCAAGAAAGCCAGCTGGGTGACCTTGGGCCAATCCCCAGGAGACAGTGAGTTCTAGTCCTGCCTTTGACAAGAAAGCTGGGCAGGTGACTTTTCAAACACCAGGTGACTGGGAGTTCTAGTCCTGCCTTTGGCAATAAAGCTGGGCAGGTGACTTTTCAAACACCAGGTGACTGGGAGTTCTAGTCCTGCCTTTGGCAATAAAGCTGGGCAGGTGACTTTTCAATCACCAGGTGACTGGGAGTTCTAGTCCTGCCTTTGGCAATAAAGCTGGGCAGGTGACTTTTCTATCACCAGGTGACTGGGAGTTCTAGTCCTGCTTTAAGCACAAAAGCCAGCTGGGTGCCGTTGGGCCAATCCCCAGAGGATAGCAATAATTGCAGCAATAATAGAAATAACTGCAACAATAGCAATAATAATCGCAGCAATAAAAATAATAACTGCACTAAAAGCAATAACAAAACGCAGCAGCCACCCCAATAATTGCAGCCATACGTGCCATCATAACCGCAGTTAACAGCAACAATAATCTCAGCAATTATAGAGATAGTAATTGCTGCCAAATAGCAGGAACGCAGCCATAAGCGCAACAAATATTCAGGGTCGTCTTCCCAGCATCAGCAGCTCCTGACACGTGTCTCGCCATCACGACGTGGGAATGCAGCGTCTGGGGGGAACGAGGGGTGGGGAGGAAGCGGGAGGAAAGGACCCCGTAGCTTCAGGTCCCGGCAGTCGAGGCCCGAGGTGTGGGTGGGGGGAGTCCCCCATTCTACTCCAGCCGAAGGCTCCCCATTTTACTCCCAAGTAGGCCCGGGCGGTGTCGGCTGCCTAGCAACGGGCCGGGCCGCCGTCGTTTCTAAGGGGCGTGCCGGAGCGGCGACGCCGGCGCATGCGTCGCGGCCCACTTCCGGCTGGCTAAGGGAACGTGTCCCTGGGCGCTTGCGGGGGCCGCCTCTGCCGGGTCGGAAGTGCGGGCTGCGAGATGGAGCAGGCCGAGGCGCACAACGGCAGCGGGGCGGCCGAAGCCCCCACGGCCGGCGCGCGGCCCCCGGCCACCCCGGAAGGCATGGCGCTGGCCTACGGCAGCCTGGTGGTCATGGCTCTGCTGCCCATCTTCTTCGGGGCGCTGCGCTCCGTCACCTGCGCCAAAGGGAAGGTAAGGAAGGGAGGAGGAGGGAGACGAGCCTCCGCAAGCAGAGGCAGTCTATCTCTGTGGGCATTTCAGTGGGGTTTTCCGCCTTAAAATCAAACTTGGCTCCTTTAAGAGGGGGGAGGACTTCAACTCCCAGAATTCCTCAGCCAGCTTTGCTGGCTGGGGAATTCTGGGAGTTGAAGTCCTCCCCCTCTTAAAGGGGCCACGTTTGATTTGCTAGCTGGGGATTTAATCCAATAATACAATAGCAGAGTTGGAAGGGACCTTGGAGGTCTTCTAGTCCAACCCCCTGCCTAGGCAGGAAACCCTACACCGTTTCAGACAAATGGCTATCCAACATCTTCTTAAAAACTTCCAGTGTTGGGGCATTCACAACTTCTGGAGGCAAGTAGTTCCACTGATTAATTGTTCTCACTGCCAGGAAATTTCTCCTCCGTTCTAAGTTGCTTCTCTCCTGGGTTGAAGTCCAACGTCCCTCTTAAAGGGGCCAAGTTTGAGAAACATCTCAACGCAGCTGATCCTCGACTTACAGCCATCCATTTAGTGACCGTTCGAAGTCTTCTTGAGAAAGGCACCCGGGATTGTTTTTCACACTTAACGACCGTCGCAGGCCCTCCCCGTGGTCATGTTGATCGGGCAAGTGACTCGTCTGTATGACGAGTCATGTGTCGGGGGAGTGGGGGGGGATGCGATCCCTCTTTTTGGCCACCTTTTTTAACCAGCGAAAGTCCATTGGGGGTGCGTGGGATATAGCCGGATTCACTTAGAGGCCGTAGCGACTCATTTAACGGCATACGGGATGGTTTTAAAACCGGGGGTGCGGGTTATGTATGATTCACACTTAAATGCCTCGCTTAGCAACAAGAATTGGGCTCCCTTGTCGTAAGTCGAGGACGGGCTATAACTTTGGAGGGTCACGAAGAGACCGGCTAGTCTAGGGAAGAAAAGGACCATAGCAGTGTTCCAATATTGGAGGGGCTGCCCCAGAGAGGAGGGGGTCAAGGTGTTTCCCAAAGCCCCCGAAGGCCAGAGAAGGATCAATGGATGGAAACTGACCAAGGAGAGATTCAACCTGGAAATAAGGAGGAATTTCCTGACGGTGAAAACAATCCACCCCATGGAACAGAAGTTGCCTTCGGAGGTTGTGGGAGCTTCATCCCTGGAGGCTTTCAAGAAGAGACTGGACTGCCATCTGTCAGAAAGGGTATAGAGAGTCTCCTGCTTGGCTGGGGGGTTGGGCTAGATGACCTATAAGGTCCCTTCCAACTCTGTTAATCTGAATCTATCTAAGATGAT
The DNA here is from genome assembly GCF_051295495.1 of Thamnophis sirtalis. Taxonomy (NCBI): domain Eukaryota; kingdom Metazoa; phylum Chordata; class Lepidosauria; order Squamata; family Natricidae; genus Thamnophis; species Thamnophis sirtalis. The sequence continues at coordinate 95,189,150 of NW_028261387.1, forward strand.
CAAAGGCCTGGATACTAAAACATACAATTAACGGTTGCAGGAACTGGGCCTGGCTAGTCTAGGGAAGAGAAGGACCAGGGGAGACAGGAGAGCATCTTCCAATATTGGAGGGGCTGCCACAGAGAGGAGGAGCGGGGGGTGGGGGGAACTATTCTCCAAAAAAGTCCAAGACAAGGAAGAATGGATGGAAACTGAACAAGGAGAGATTCAACCTAGAAACAAGGAGAAAGTCTCTGGCAGTGTGAACCATCAAACAATGGAGGTTTCCCCGAGAAGTTGTGGGAGCTTCATCGCTTGAGGTTTTCAACAAGAGACTGGACTGCCATCTGTCAGAAATGGTGTAGTAGGGTCTCCTGCTTGGGTGCGGGGGGGTTGGACTAGATGACCTACAAGGTCCCTTCCAACTCTGTTAATCTGTTAAAATCTCTCTATGTTCACATATTGGGGGGGGGCTTTCGTTTTCTCCCTCCTGGGCTCCAACCTTGGCTGGTTCTGACCGTCTATCACATCAGTCTTGACTGCTGCCTGGGATCCAATAAGGCGTGTGTGTGTGTGTGTGTGTGTGTGTGTGTTGAGCATATAGAGGGTCTCATGTACAGCAATGGGGTGTGTCCCTGTCTGCCCCCTCCCCAATCCTTTTTTGGCAGCTGGTCCCCTGGATTAATGCAAAGGATTAATGCCCAGAGGTGACTAAAGGAATGTGCCCCCTCCCCTCGCTTTGAATCCAATGATTGGGGACAATAACACATTTTTTTTTGCCTTTTTTTCTGTTTGTTTCTTGGCCTCTTCTTTATATTGTTCAAATAATATATTCAATTAAGGTTAAAATGTTAAAAGGATAGAATTTCAAATATAGTCTCTTCCCTACTCCAGAGTTTCCTATAAATATGATTCATGGTTTTGCTTCCTTCCCTCCTTCCTTCCTTCCCTCCCTCCCATTTCTCTGTCTTTCCATTCCTTCCTGTCTGTCTGTCCTTTGCCCTTCTTTCTTTCTGTCTTTCTATCTACCTTCTTTCTGTCTGTCTGTCTATCTTTCTAGCTATCTACCTTCGTTCTTTCTTTCTGTCTTTCTCTCTTCATTCCCTCTTTCTTTCTTTCTCTCCCTTCCTCCTTTCTCTTTCTTTGTCTTTCTTTTCTTTCTTTCTTTCTTTCTCTCCCTCCCTCTTTCTTTCTTTCTTCTCTTCTCTTTCTTTCTCTCCCTTCCTCCTTTCTCTTTCTTTGTCTTTCTTTTCTTTCTTTCTTTCTTTCTCTCCCTCCCTCTTTCTTTCTTTCTTCTCTTCTCTTTCTTTCTCTCCCTTCCTCCTTTCTCTTTCTTTCTTTCTGTCTGTCTGTCTTTCTTTTTTCTTTCTTTCTTTCTCTCCCTTCCTCCTTTTTCTTTCTTTCTTTCTTTCTTTCTGTCTGTCTGTCTGTCTGTCTTTTTTTCTTTCTTTCTTTCTTTCTCTCCCTCCTTCTTTCTTTCTTTCTTTCTTTCTTTCTTTCTTCTCTTTCTTCTCTTTCTTTTCTCCCTCCCTCCTGCCCTCCCTCTCCCCTTAAATAAGCCAAGACTTTTGATGGAAGGGTGGCTCTACTTCCCTTCCTCCCCCCACACCGTGTTTTTTTTTCCTTCCCCTTCCTGAATGTATATACCGTGTGAGACTTCACGGGTGTGAGCTAAAACAGGCAAAGAACTGACGTGTTAGTAGCCAGCCGAGAGGGCCTGATGACAAAGACGCCCCACCTCTTAACAGGCTTCGACTGCTTCCTTTGCTGGAAATTGTGGCTAAATGGGTGTGTGTGTGGGGGGGGGGATGCATTGACCCTCGACAAAGGTCGGGATTTGCATTGGGTGTATCCTGGATTCAATTGCTGCAGTTTCAGGCTTTAGAATTCTGTTATTTCTGCAGCATATTGAAAGTGTGGCTACCAGCAGCTGTTAGTGGCTGCTGGCGGGAGAGTCAGTCCGTGGTTTTAATCCAGTATGGTTAAAACTCTTTAAGAGGGGATCACACAGATTTGCAAATTACTTTGTAATCCGGCATCCGGTTCTGGTTGCCACGATACAAAAAAGATGTGGAGACTCTGGAAAGAGTGCAGAGAAGAGCAACAAAGAGGATTAGGGGACTGGAGGCTAAAACATAGGAAGAATGGTTGCAGGAACTGGGCATGGCTAGTTTAATGAAAAGAAGGATCAGGGGGGACAGGATAGCAGCCTTCCACTATCTCAGGGGTTGCCCCAAAGAAGAGAGAGTCAAGCTATTCTCTAAGGCACCTGAGGGCAGAACAAGAAGCAATGGGTGGAAACTAATCAAGGAGAGAAGCAACTTAGAAATTCCTGACAGTTAGAACAATTAACCAGTGGAACAGAAGTTGCCTCCAGAAGTTGTGAATGCCCCAACCCTGGAAGTCTTTAAGAAGATGTTGGACAGCCATTTGTCTGGAACGGTATAGGGTTTCCTGCCTAGGGTTGGACTAGAAGACCTCCAAGGTCCCTTCCAACTCTGCTATTGTATCGTATTGTATAAACTCTAGAAAGAGTGCAGAGAAGAGCAAGAAAGAGGATTAGAGGACTGGAGGCTAAAACATATGAGGAATGGTTGCAGGAACTGGGGATGTCTAGTTTAATGAAAAAAAGGACCAGGGGAGACATGATAGGAGTCTTCCAATATCTCAGGGGCTGCCACAAAGAAGAGGGAGTCAAACTATTCTCCAAGGCACCTGAGGGCAGAACAAGAAGCAATGGGTGGAAACTAAACAAGGAGAGAAGCAACTTAGAACTGAGGAGAAATTTCCTGACAGTTAAATAATCAGTGGAACAGAAGTTGCCTCCAGAAGTTGTAAATGCTCCAACACTGGAAGTTTTAAAGAAGAAATTGGATAGCCATTTGTCTGAAATGTAATAGGGTCTCCTGCCTAATCAGGGGGTTGGACTAGAAGACCTCCAAGGTCCCTTCCCAACTCTGTAACTCTGTTCTGTTAGTTTAATGAAGGAACTAGGGAGGAGCGTGATAACAGTATTCCAGTACTTGAGGGGCTGCCCCAAAGAAGAGGGGGGTCAAGCTATTCTCCAAAGCACCTGAGGGTAGAAGAAGAAGCAATGGGTGGAAACTAATCAAGGAGAGAAGCAACTTAGAACTAAGGAGGAATTTCCTGATAGTGAGAATAATCCACTAGAATCTTGGGTGAACAGGTTTCTGTTTAGGAATCCATCATTCCTCGACTTACAACCATTCGTTTCGTGACTGTTTGAAACCACAAAAGCCCTGAAAACAATGACTTATGACCATTTCCCACCTTTATGACCATTGCAGCACCCTATGCACAAAATGATCAAAATTCAGAGGCTTGGCAATCGACTCACACTTACGACAGCTGCAGTGTGTCCCCCCCGGGGTCACATCGATCCCCTTTTGCGACCTCCCGACAAAGCGAAGCCAACGGGCATCCCCCGATTCGCTTAACATCCATGCCACTCATTTAACAGCTGCAGGGATTCAATTAACAACCGTGGCAAGAAAGGTCATAAAACGGGACGAGAAAAGAATTGACGGCCTCCGTCGAGAGCTGCCTGCGTTTATTTTCTGAATCGCTGTTTCTCTTTCCTCATACAGGAAATTCTCCATTTTTTCCTTTCCCTAAGTTGCCAAACTGCATTTCTCAGCGAGGCTGAGGCCATGTTGTAATTCAGCAACATCTGGAGTCTATAAATTTCTCTCCCCCCCCCCCCCATCTCAATGCTCTCCTTGATTTTCGGAGCAAATGTCTCCTTCTTCGTCGGCTTACTTTCCAAATCTAATTTAAACCGAAGGACCAGCGTTTTTAAAGCCAGAGAATCTCTTCCAAAAACCCAGACATTCTCTGGATACAAAGAAGAGGGAGCCAAACTATTCTCCAGTTTGAGGGTAGAACAAGAAGCAATGGGTGGAAACTAACCAAGGAGAGAAGCAACTTAGAACCGCGGAGAAATTTCCTGACTGTAGGGTTTCCTGCCTAGGCAGTGGGTTGGACTAGAAGACCTCCAAGGTCCCTTCCAGCTCTGCTATTGTATTATTGGATTAAATCCCTAGCCAGCAAATCAAACTTGGCCCCTTTAAGAGGGGGGAGGAGGACTTCAACTCCCAGAATTCCCCAGCCAGCTAATTCTGGGAGTTGAAGTCCTCCCCCCTTTTAAAGGGGCCAAGTTTGATTTTAAAGAGGAAAACCCCAAATGGATAGCCATTTGTCTGGAACGGTATAGGGTTTCCTGCCTAGGCTGGGGGTTGGACTAGAAGACCTCCAAGATCTCTTCTAATTCTGTTATTCTATTCTATTCTTTTTAATTATTGAATCTTTTAATCTTTAAAAACAGTAAAGAAGACACAACAAGAAAAAAAAAAACAGAACATACCTAACAATATACAGTAATTTTACAGCTTTCTATATTGACTTTCCTGCTTAATAATTCTCCCTTCTGCATTGGCTTCCTATTGCTTTAACCTTGTCCTATAATGTAGCAAACGTAGTATTAACACTTATAATAATATTCAGTATTTGTCTCACCATATATTCATATTCCCTATTTTCTGTTTTGGCTTCTGATTTCTAGCCACATAAATTCTATTCCATATTTTATAGAAATCCGATTCTTCTCTTTTTTTTAGTTCTGTTGTCATTTTATCCATTTCTCCGCATTCGAGTATTTTCCTGATTATAGTTTCATCTGAGGGTGTATTGATTTTTCCCCAGTTTTGTGCAAGAGAAATCCTGTCTGCAGTGTGTATGTGTATGATTATGTATTGAGATTGTTCATCCATTTTTTGGCCTAGTAGTCCTAAATAAGAACCCTTCTGGTTTCAGTTCTATTTTTCGCTCAGTAATTTCTTCCAACCATTTCCGAATTTTGCACCACTATTTCCTTGTGATGGGGCATGTCCACCACATAGGATTGAATGTTCCAGGCTTGTGGCTGCATCTCCAACATTTGGGGGATAGAATAGAATAGAATAGAATTTTATTATTTGTATGCCGCCCTTCTCCGGGAGGACTCAGGGCGGCGAACAATTCAAACGGGGGGAAAGGGGAACATAAAAACGAAATACAAATAATAAAAATAGGCAACAGTCGCACAACCATACATGTCGAGAGGGGAGGGAACTCATCACCCCCAGGCCTGCCGGCAAAGCCAGGTTTTGACAGCTTTCCGGAAGGCCTGGAGAGAGGTGGGGGTCCGAATCCCTGCGGGGAGTTCGTTCCAGAGGGCCGGAGCTGACACAGAGAAGGCCCTCCCCCGGGTAATAGCCAGGTGGCATTGGCTGGTAGATGGCACCCGGAGGAGGCCAACCCTGTGAGATCTAATGGGTCTGTGGAAGGTAATTGGCAGCAGGCGGTCTCTCAAGTACCCAGATCCAATACCATGAAGGGCTTAAATTTGGGTACATTTTGGCCAATCTCGCTGGGGGCAAATGCCATCTATAAAACATTCTATTCTATTCTATTCTAATAAGGGATTCAGTTGATGTGGATGAGGTGGGCTAGCTTTGAGTGTAAGATCCTGGCTTCGGCCTGCTACACCTGGGGTCTCAATTCTGACCCGTTTCTCTCCTAGAATGCTTCAGATATGCCGGAGACCATCACCAGCCGAGATGCGGCCCGTTTTCCGATCGTTGCCAGCTGTACCCTCCTAGGCCTCTATCTCTTCTTCAAAGTAAGTGAAGCAACAGAGGTCCCCGAGTGGGGCAGATTTCTTCTCTGGGGTCCTTGGTGCTCTCTGAGCTTGGTTATTTTCTTCCAGGCGTTTCGTACCCTGACTAGGTAGCGTCATCAGTGCCAGAAGGGGAGTGGGGTTGAAGGGTGATGTCTGAGCTGGGTTGCTTTCTTGCAAACAGGTGAGGGCTTTGCGGAAGGAAGGGGAAGAGGAGGAGAAGGAGGACTGGGGGGGAGGGTCCTGGGGGCTCTCTGAGTTTGGTGGTTTTCTTGCAGATGTTTTATTACCCAACTGGGGAACGTCATCAGTGCTCGAAAGGTGTGGGCTTTGTGGAATGAAGTGGAAGAGGAGATGATTGTGCGGAGCTTGGTGCTCTCGGTGGTTTTCTTGCAGACGTTTCATAACCCAACTAAGGAACATCATCAGTGCCAGGAGGGTGGCAGAAAACTATGGGGTCCCTGCTCTCTGATCTTGGTTGCTTTCTTGCAGACGTTTCATGGCCCAACTAGGTAGCGTCATCAGTGCTAGAAAGGAGCAGGGTTCGTGGAGGAAGAGGAGATGATTGTGGAGTTCTTGGTGCTCTCTGGGTTCGGTGGTTTTCTTGCAGGCGTTCATTACCCAACTGGGTAACCTCATCAGTGCTAGAAGGGAATGGGGTTTATAGGAGGGGGAGAACTGCGGAGAACTTGGTGCTTTTTGAGATGGTTCGTTTGCTTGCATACTTTTCATTACTCAGCTGTTCTGACCCCCCCTCTTCCCACACCAACACACTCCGAGTCAAAGATACTTTCCGGAATTTATTAACAGACAGACAGGTCCTTGGCCGTGGCAGCAATCCAGCACAGATAAGCCGTGGCAGCAATCCAGCCTGCCAAGCTCACAATTCTATTCTCCAACATTCGTTCCTGCGTTGACTTCTGCAAGAGGGGCGTGTGCACAAGCAGTCCTTTTTATAGTCTGGAGAGGAGCCTAATGACCACCAGCTGAGTGCAATTACCTCCTGTAATTGCATAATTGTTCCTGACGTCTATTAGCTCTTCGATGGCGTGCATCCAGGAACAACTCCCTGCTGGCGTCCCGATCACTCTCCCTTGTCTCCTCCCCACTGGTCCAAGGCTCAGGCACCTCCTGGTGGCCAACCAGCCTCTCTGCGCCCTGCTCGGAGTCGGAACCCTGTCCAGGGTCCTCCAGAGCCGACTCATAGGGCCCCTTGCTGTCGGAGTCTGGTGGCAGCTCCAACGGCTCCTGCTGGGCCACAACACTCAGCTAGGTAACGTCGTCAGTGCTGGGAGGGAGTGTGGAATAAAGGAGGAGGAGGAGTGATGGAGAAGGGGAGAGGGGACGAAGAGGAGGAGCAGGAGGAGGGCTGTGGGCTCCCTGATGCTCTCTGAGCTTCGTTGCTTCCTTGCAGACGTTTCATGGCCCCACTAGGTAACGTCATCCGTGCTGGGAGGGAGGAGTGGGGCTCCCTCTCTTTATATTTCAGTTTTCTTCTGCTTTGAAGCTAATCCAATATTTTTTTTTTACCTTGTGACCAGGAAGGACTGAGGTCCCTCGTGGAGATGGAGGAAGCTTTTTTTTCCAGCCTAGAAATTAGTTCTTTAGTTCTGGAGGCTGAACCTCACGCTTGGTCTGGTTTGGTCTGCCATGGATTGGAGACAGTGGTTCCATTCAAGGGAAGGCAGCTATTTGGCTTCCTAAAGGTCAAAAAAGCAGTGGATAACGATAGATCAGCTACTCCAAGCTTTTATTTCTTTTTTTAAGTTTGTGCAGGGTTTTTGAGTGTGAGATATCGGCTATTGTGCAAGAAAAGCAAAGGGGGGGGGTTATTTTCAGTGAAACCAGAGCCAAGTGGATTGCACGCAAAGCAAACTTAAAACAAAATACAGATGTGAGTGAGTCTGTGTGTGTGTGTGTGTGTGTGTGTGTCTGTGTTCCAGCATAACAAATTTGAGCAATTACAACCAAGCTTGGTACACAGATGACTCGCTCTCTGGAAACAAGTACTGCGGGGGTAAGAAACCCCTAACGCTCCTCAGGGTGTGTGTGTGTTCTGTCAAGATACAGCCTGTTGTGCCTTAAAATGGCTTCTACTGTACTGCAGAATGGAGTTGCCATGGTAACGGCTTCACAGTACTCCACAAGGGGGCTCCCTCTGGTAAGGGGGAAAATCTTAACATTAGAAATTACGTTTGGTCCGGACATTTCCACCCCCACCCCCCCAAATAAATAAATAAATACCGGGTTATCGGTTTAGTTATAAAATAAATTAGCAGGTAGCACAGCAGGGAAAGACGCAGAAGTGATATCCTGGACTGACGCCACTGCGATTCGGTGCTTGCAGGAGTTCGGCTCCTCAAGGTATAATCCAGTATTCCAGAGCAGTTCTTCAGGCAGATCGGGGGAAAATGCCAAATTTAAAATATTTTATAATCCATAAGGTAAATATAGGGAGGTGGCCTCGTGGCTGTTCTCCAGGAAGGCATTTTGCATATCTTAGTCCTCCAATTTACTGTTAAAGAGGCAGGGATCCTCAACCGTGGCAGCTTGGAGATGGGGGGGGACTTCAACTCCCAGAATTCCCCAGTCAGGAACTAGCACTCCCACTGGTCTGGTGATTGGCCCAAAGTCACCCAGTTGGCTTTCATGCCTAAGGCGGGACTAGAACTCTCCGTCTCCTGGTGATTGGCCCAAAGTCACCCAGATGGCTTTCATGCCTAAGGCAGGACTAGAACTCACTGTCTCCTGGTGATTGGCCCAAAGTCTCCCAGATGGCTTTCATGCCTAAGGCAGGACTAGAACTCTCCGTCTCCTGGTGATTGGCCCAAAGTCACTGGGGATTGTGGAAATGAGAGGAGGAGGACTGTGGGTTTCTTGGTGCCCTCTGAGCTTAGTGGTTTTCTTGCAGACATTTCACAACCCAACTATGGAACATCATCAGTGCTAGAAGGAAATGGGGTTGGTGGAAAAGAAAGGAGGAGGAGGAGGGTGGGAGGAGGAGGAGGACGACGACTGTGGGGTCCTTGATGCCTTCTGAGCTTGGTGGTTTTCTTGCAGACATTTCACGACCCAACTAAGGAACATCATCAGTGCTAGGAGGAAGGAGGCAGAAGAAACTATGGGGTCCTTGATGCTCTCTGAGTTTAGTTGCTTTCTTGTAGACGTTTCATTATTCAACTAGGATACATCATAAGTGCTAGAAAGTTGTGTGGTTTGTGGAGTGGAGGAGGAGGGAGAAGAGGAGAAGAAGGGAGGAGAAGAAGAAGAGGAGGAGGAGGAGGAGGAGGACTGTGGGGTCCTTGAAGCTCTCTGAGCTTGGTGGTTTTCTTGCAGACGTTCCATAACCCAACTAGGGAACATCATCAGGGCTAGAAGGGAGGGGTTTTTTAGAGAGAAGGAAGAGGAGGAAGTAGAAGAGGAGGAGGAGGAAGAAGATAGGAGAGGAAAGGAAGGGGGAAGGAGGAGGACAACTGCGGGGTCCTTGAAGCTCTCTGAGTTTGGTGGTTTTCTTGCAGACGTTTAATGACCCAACTAGGGAACATCATCAGTGCTAGAAGGAAGGGAGGGTTTCAAGAGGAGGAGGGAGGAAGAGGAAGGAAGGGAGGGAAGAAGCCGAGGGAGGAAGAGGAGATGGTAGTGGACAACTGTGGGGTCCTTGATGCTCTCTGAGCTTGGTGGTTTTCTTGCAGACGTTTCATGGCCCAACTAGGGAACGTCATCAGTGCTAGAAGGGGGAGTCTGATGTTACCAAACTGCCTCATAAAAACATCTGCAAAAAAACCCGACCAAAGAGAGCACCAAGGACCCCACGGCCACCATTTTTGTTTCCCATAATTCCCCTACTGATGCATTGTGGGAACGAAAAAATAGCTGGGTGTTTTTCTGTATTTTAAGGACGCCTGGCTGCAAATGTTTGCCCCCGGAAGAAGCGCGAGCTTTCTCAAGGATCGTCTGGATACCCAAACGGGCTCCCCTTTTCAGAGGGAAACACGCGGAGCAAACATCTTCCCAGACCTTGTAAAACCAGGAGTTGCTAGTGGCTTAAATCTTGCTTATTATTATTATTTTTCCCCTAGATTATTATTATTATTATTATTTCTTGCTAGGGCCCCTAACCAGATTTAATGTACGGGGTCTGTGGGGTGGGAGTGTGGGAGTATAAACTGCAGAACAGGAAATTAAAAATGCGTTAATGCTCGGCTTGGGTGTTTGCCTGAGGCCAGGCGTGGCTTTGCATGCCTGTCAAAAGACAATGCGTGGCGTAAATCGGGCTTCGATCCTTTGCAATGGGATTTATTTGCCTTTGGCGTTTACGGCTGGCATTTGGGATATTGTAAACTGAGGCACCGATCCGCAAAGCAGCCTGGGATACCCACCAGAGTGGAGCTTCCTCATTGGCTCCCTTCCCTCTTAGCTGTATATTTATTTCACGTGATTTTTTTTTAATAAGTTTTTTTTTATTTTTAATTTTCAAAACAAACAGAGCACATAAAATCTTCCTTCTTTACATACCGTAGAAAGTGTTATCAGTGGGTTACAAAAAGGCTTTCGTGCATCTCTTCCACCGTCATCAAGCATAATTCATACTAACTCAAGCATTTTAACTCAGATATTTTATACATGTTACCCTTATGCCTCCATTTTTATTGCCTATAATTGTTTAAACGTCCTTCATTATAAAATATATCAAGATTTAATACCTAACCACATACTGGCCTTTCATTTACTATTTCTAAAATCCTCCAATGACACTAAAACCTTATGCAGCACTGCAGGCTACTGCTAGATCAGCAGGTCAGCGGTTCAAATCTCACCGGCTCAGGGTTGACTCAGCCTTCCATCCTTCCGAGGTGGGTAAAATGAGGACCCAGATTGTTGGGGGCGATATGCTGACTCTCTGTAAACCGCTTAGAGAGGCCTGAAAGGCCTATGAAGCGGTATATAAGTCTACTGCTATTGCTATATATGTCCTATTTTCTAGCTAAACCTCTATAATATTTAATAACAAAGTTTTCTATCCTTCTTTCCAAATCACTGTTTACAATTTACATCTCATTTCCTTATATAGTGTGTGTGTGTGTGTGTGTGTGCGCGCGCGCATTTAAAGTCACAACCCCTGGTATGCTCAAATATGGGAGGAGGCCTACTGCTTCCATTCTCTGTCTATCGGCTCGTCACAAGAGATCATCCAGACAGAAACCCAATATTTTTACTGTTGCCTTTGTTACATTTGTGTTGTATTTGTGCTGATAAATAAATAAAGGGAGACTAGTATAGATCTATTTCAAGCTATTTAGCTCTCATCAGCTAGCCATACCCTTACTGGGATTAGAACTTGTGCTGTATTACATCTTAGGCAGATGTGTTAACCATTAAGCCACAAGGTTCTTCTTCTTATCAGCTGAGCCAGGGAAATAATTTATTTATTTATCAGCACAAATACAACATATATATATATATATATATGTTGTATTTGTGCTGATTGACAGAACTATAGCTCTATATAGATCTATTTCAAGCTATTTAGCTCTCATCAGCTAGCCATACCCTTACTGGGAATTGAACCTGGGCTGTATTACATCTTAGGCAGTTATATTAGCCACTAAGCCACAGGCTCTCCTCCTTTATCAGCTAAGCCAGGGAAATAGGTATGTGACACAATACATACATACATACATACATACATACATACATACATACATACATACATACATAAATATAGAATACGAAACCGTTTTTGCAAAATAGACGGTTTTTAAAAAAACACTATAGTTATATAAGTGTTTAGTATAAATAAATAGATACATGCTGGCAAAACATTTGCATTAGGTAAGTATATATAGAATTGAAACTGATTATTGTTATAACTCTTTTTTCTTGCTTCCTCTGTATTCTTGTCACTTTTTAAGAAGAAGCTTTTATTTTTCCTTTGATAAGGAAATGCCTCTCTACCCTGATTATTATCTCTGCATTTTGTTACCTTTTTTCCCTGGTGATTATTTAAAGTCAATCAAAAGAAAAGAAATGTGGATTTCTTTCTTTCTTTCTTTCTTTCTTTCTTTCTTTCTTTCTTTCTTTCTTTCTTTCTTTCTTTCTTTCTTAAAGCTGTTACCAAATGGTCTCGTTCAATAGGAACTTCGCTTCTTTTGTTAGTTAGAATTTGTGGTTGGAGAAGTTTGTCTCTTTGAGTTATTTGTAAAATAGAAATAAAGCAGGGATAAAAAGAAAGAACTAATAAATAGGGCTGACACCGAAATACAATTTTATCCTACTGAGCTTGTCGATCAGAAAGGTTGGCAGTTCGGCGGTTTGAATCCCCAGCGCCGCATAACGGAGTGAGCTCCCGTGACTTGTCCCAGCATCTGCCAACCTAGCAGTTCGAAAGCACGTAAAAATGCAAGTAGAAAAATAGGAACCACCTTTGGTGGGATGGGAACAGCGTTCCGTGCGCCTTCGGCATTGAGTCATGCCAACCGCATGACCACGGAGACATCTTCGGACAGCGCTGGCTCTTCGGCTTTGAAACAGAGATGAGCAACGTCACCTAGAGTCGGGAACGACTGGCACAGATGTGGGAGGGGAACCTTTACCTTTTATATTAAATTATCATATTTTATTCCAATTTCATTTTTGAACTGTATTTTATTCCAATTCCATTTTAAATTGTTTTGTTGTTTTTTTAATCAGAGGGAATGTGCTTTTTACTATTTTGTTTGTGTCGTTGGGAAACCTGAAGTTTCACCTGGCCTGCTTTTTCTCTTGCCTCTTAGATCTTTTCCCAAGAATATATCAACCTCCTGCTCTCCATGTATTTCTTCGTCCTCGGGATCCTCGCCCTCTCCCACACCATCAGGTAAAAAGGCCAGGATGACACAATGTACTGTGAGTGCAAAACGTCTAAAAGGCTTGCCGTGCCAGGAAATTTATTTATTTATTTGTTAAATTGATACCCCGCCCGTCACGCTGTGTTCTCTGGCCAAGGCTTCCCGAGAGCACGAAACAAACTCCTGGTCCCGACAAAAAACTCCTTTTATTAATTGACTGTGAATTCTGCTCATTCACATCCAGCAAAGTCTTTCGAGGGAGTATTTACGGTCACAGACCTTATCTGGCTTGGAGAGCTGCCAGGCCGAGATCAGCAGAACTTGGCAAGGAGTCTCGGAGAGTCACGAACCAATGAAGTGAACTAATGGTCTCCTGCAAACTCCACTCCCCTTTCGCTCCTCTTTTATTCCCTCTGGGAGGGGCCATTCATCGTCCACCTGTGGCCTTACTCCCAAGTCGACCCCTGTTCTTTAGCTGTTCCCTTCGTCTGGTCACTCTGCGCATGCGCACACTGGGAACAGGCTCCAGCTGTTCTTCTGCCTCACTGATGTCTGACTCTGAAGGCAGCTGATAACTGTTGGACGCCCCTGACCCCCTCTCTGCCTCCGACACAGAGCCCTCATCCGAGCCTTCCCCAGACTCCAGGACTGGCCCATCTTCCTCCCCAACCTCCTCACTGTCCGAATCTGCTGCCAGCTCCGATGGCCACTGGTGGGCCACAACATTGTGTCGAGGACTACCTTTCCTAAGTAGCTTTCCTCATGCTCTCCTGTCCTTCTCTTCCCTAGACTAGCCAGGCCCAGTTCCTGCAACCGTTCATCATATGTTTGAGCCTCCAGTCCCCTCTTCATCCTGGTTGCTCTTCTCTGCACTCTTTCTAGAGTCTCCACATCTTTTTTATAGTGTGGTGACCAAAACTGGATGCAGTACTCTAGGTGTGGCCTTACTAAGGCTTTATAGAATGGTGTTAGTGCCTCCCTTGATCTTGATTGTATCCCTCGGTTAATGCAACTGAGGATTACATTGGCTTTTTCGGCTGCCGCTACACACGGCTGGCTCCTATTTAGCTGGTTGTCCACTAAGACTCCAAGATCCCTCGCACATTTCCTGCTATTAAGCCTGGTTTCACCCAGATCGATATGTGTATTTTTGATTTTTCTTGCCTAAGTGTTAAGATTTTACTTTTCCCTTTGTTTAATTTCATTTTGTTAGATTAGGTTTTTTTCCCCCCACTTCTCTATTAGCGCAGAAAATCAAGTCTTTGGGCTCAGTGAAAGCAAAAACACTTTCAGAGGCCCCATCGCCTGCAAATAAATGTCCTTGGTTGATTATTGCATATAAAGGAAAGGTTAAAATCCTGGCAGAGACTTTTACGTTTAATAGTTAACTGCTTTATCAGATGGGAAACGGGCACCCAGCTGGCTACCTCTCCGTCACCAGGAATGAGAATATTTACATGTGGGTGGAGAACATCTGCCATCTTTGGAGGCCAGCTCTCTTTTAAAAACTCTTTTTAAAAAAACTCTTTTAAAAGTGCCTTAACAACCCAAAAACGAAGGATTATCTTGCGTGGTTTTGCTGATAGGATTAATGAAAACTGTTGATTGGCAATCCTAGGGCAGAATTTGGGGGTGCACAGCCTTGCATCCCCTGGGGGAATCTCTCACCCAGCTGTGGGGGGGGGGGGCGAATAACACGGATTTTTCTGGGGAGTTTTAAATCAGAATATTGATTATAAATTAATAATTGAGAATAACAAGAGTTGAAAAGGACTTTGAAGGTCTTCTCATCCAGGGGTCACCAAATTCATAATTTTAAACCCCATGGACCACTAATACGATCTGCCTAACGACTGGCTGGGCGGGCGTGGCTAAGTGGTCATGTGACTGGGTGGGTGTGGCCAACTTGCTGTCACTCATGCTGCGTGGCGCCTTGCCAGCCCCTCCTTGCCTCCCCCCCCTCCCCGGGCTCCTTAGGGCCCCAACAGGAAGCCGTCGCAGGAGCTAAGCAGCCCCCAGGAGAAAGAGTTGGCAAAACAGCTCAGTTCAAATTGGATCTGGCCGAGAAGGAGGCTCAGCAGAAGCACCTCCCTGAGGACTAGGAGCACATGCTTTCCAAGCAGAGGGAAGACCTGTGGGAGTGCAAGGCCAGGTGCCGGCGCCTGGAGGCTCAGCGGACTGAGGTGGTCAGCCAGTTCGAAATCATGATGCAGTCCCACTGGAACGAGGCCCTCCAGCTCTTCTCCACCAGCGGTGCTTCCCTCCAGCCTTCGCCCAAAGCCCCCCACCAGGAGGCTGAAGCAGACCCCAAGTCGGAATTTCTGACCCCCACAAAAAGACCCCAAAGGGGAGACTCTCTGCAGCAACACAAGCATTCATTGCACGTATCCGTCCCAGGGGCCGTAGTTTGAGGACCCCTGATTTAGTGCAATACAAAAAAAAAATGCAAATAATTTTTATGCGAACCACCAAAATTTTATCGCCGACTACCAGTGGTCCACGGGTCAGAAACCCTATACCATTTCTGGCAGATGGCTGTCCAGTTTCTTCTTCAAATCCTCCAGGGATGGAACAGCCACAACCTCTGGTGGTGAGCAGTTCCACTGGCTAATTGTCCTCACTCTCAGGAAGTTTCTCCTCAATTCCAAGTTGCTTCTCTCCTTGATTAGTTCCCATCCATTGCTTCCTGTGCTGCCTTCAGGGCCTTCCAAATCCCTCCAGAAACAATTCCTATTCGGTGCTGATTTGTGTGTGTTTGTGTGTCTGTGTGTGTGTCCCCCAACTCCAGGTGCTAGTTGTCACCTTTAAATCCCTTATTATTTGAGGGTTATTTGAAGGACCATTTCCCCCCAGTTACAACCTGGTGCCTGGTTTGATTGTCATCATGGGTGTGGAAGGTTTTACTAGGGTAAAATTAAGATAAAAATTAAAATTAAAGATTTACCTTGAGTGAATTGGGCGACCATATCAATTCTCCTCTTAGGGATGCGGTGGCTTAGTGGCTAAGACGCTGAGCTTGCCTATCAGAAAGTTCGGCAGTTCGAATCCCAAGCGCCACGTAACGGAGTGAGCTCCCGTTGCTTGTCGAGAGAGCCGAGGTGGCGCAGTGGGTAGAGTGCAGTACTGCAGGCCACTTCAGCTGACTGCTAGTTCAGCAGTTCAGCGGTTCAAATCTCACCGGCTCAGGGTTGACTCAGCCTTCCATCCTTCCGAGGTGGGTGAAATGAGGACCCAGACTGTGGGGGCGATATGCTGACTCTGTAAACCGCTTAGAGAGGGCTGAAAGCCCTATGAAGCGGTATATAAGTCTAACTGCTACTACTACTACTATTGTCCCAGCTTCTGCCAACCTAGCAGTTCGAAAGCACATTAAAAAATGCAAGTAGAAAAATAGGAACCACCTTTGGTGGGAAGGGAACAGCCTTCCGTGCGCCTTCGGCGTTTAGTCACGCCAGCCACATGACCACGGAGACATCTTCGGACAGCGCAGGCTTAGAAACGGAGATGAGCACCGCCCCCTAGAGTCAGGAACGACTAGCACATATGAACGAGGGGAACCTTTACCTTATAAATTTTCTTAATTTATAATGGCTAAATTAACTCAGAGCTTATGGCGTCATTGCAAGGCTCCGGTTTTCCATGTTTATAATTCTCTTGAGTTTTACAACTTCAGCTATCTTAGTATAATGGCTGGGGAATTCTGGGAGTTGAAGTCCACTCAACTTAACACTTATTTGCATGCTGGCTGGGGAATTCTGGGAGTTGAAGTCCACTCAACTTAACACTTATTTGCATGCTGGCTGGGGAATTCTGGGAGTTGAAGTCCACCCAACTTAACATTTATTTGCATGCTGGCTAGGGAATTCTGGGAGTTGAAGTCCACCCAACTTAACACTTATTTGCATGCTGGCTGGGGAATTTTGGGAATTGAAGTCCACACACCTTAACACTTATTTGCATGCTGGCTGGGGAATTCTGGGAATTGAAGTCCACATACCTTAAAGTGCCTGAGGTTGAGAAACACTGCTCTAACTATTTGTTACTCCTTTAGTTAGCTTTATAAAGGCATTTTTGTGGGATTTTGATTTTCCTTCCATATAGCTGTCCTTCGCCTTTTAAAACGATGATTCCTTCCCTTTTTCACCATTCCTTCCTCTTCCTCCCATCTCATTTCAGCCCCGTGATGAATAAATTCTTCCCAACCAACTTTCCCAGCAAGCAGTATCAACTCCTTTTTACTCAAGGCTCCGGAGAAGCAAAAGAAGGTAAGTTTGATCCCTTCTACAGCCCAAAGCGTGGGGAATTTGTTTCCTCTGTGAATCTTGGTTTCCTGTTTCTTGTGTGTTCTGCTTGTGTGATGTTGTTTTATTTATTTTGCTTTTCTTTTTTCTTCTTTTGTTGTAAGACGCCCGGAATCCTCAGGGATTGGGAGGCCTATAAATTTAATAAATGAAATAAATGAAATGAAATGCTGTCAGCCTCTTTCTTGACTGTGTTGTTTTGCGGCCAATGAGTGAATTTAAAAGAACAGCAAAACTTTATCAGTTGCTATTTCTTTATCTATCTATCCATCAATCTAGCCATCGATCTATCTAATCGATATCTATTTATCTATCTACATCTGTCTGTAATGTCTGTCTGTCTATTCATCCATCCATCCACCACCCATCCATATCTATCTATCTATCTATCTATCTATCTATCTATCTATCTATCTATCTATCTATCTATCTATCTATCTATCTATCTATCATCTATCAATCATCTATCTATCATCTATCTATCTATCTATCATCTATCTATTTATCATCTATCTATCTATCATCTATCTATCTATCTATTTATCTATCTATCTATCTATCTATCTATCTATCATCTATCTATCTATCATCTATCATCTATCTATCTATCATCTATCTATCTATCTATCTATCTATCTATCATCTATCTATCTATCATCTATCATCTATCTATCTATCTATCTATCTATCTATCATCTATCTATCATCTATCTATTTATCATCTATCTATCTATCTATCTATCATCTATCTATCATCTATCTATCTATCTATCTATCTATCTATCTATCTATCTATCATCTATCTATCTATCATCTATCTATTTATCTATCTGTCTATCTATCATCTATCTATCTATCTATCATCTATCTATTTATCATCTATCTATCAATCTATCTATCATCTATCTATCAATCTATCTATCATCTATCTATCTATCTATCTATCTATCTATGATCTATTGTATCTGCTTACCTATCTACCTATTGTTTCCCTATCTACCTACTAATCTAAGCTATACTATATTGCCAAAAGTATTCACCCACCCATCCAAATAATCAGAATCAGGTGTTCCAATCACTTCAATACTTATAAATATATTTCAAATATAATAATGTCTTCCCCTCCCTCCCCCTCCTTTGTGGAAAAATCACCCCCTTCTTTTCAGATTGACGAGACCTGCAGCTCTCGCCTTGTTGATTGACACGTGTGGCAGCTGTTGGTGGGATTTGAGTAGGGGGCTCCCCTGGGCTGATGCCCAACTTCCTTTGACATCATTCGGCTGACATTTTCCCTTAGTTTCCTTAAGGATCCACTGGCTTCTGGTCTATCTCCCGAAGGGATCTTTGTAAATAAGATCCCTCATTTGTTTTGTCACCTTCCTTCGTCTTGAGGTAGGTCAGCTTCAGCATCGCCTCACGCCAGTGACCGTGAGCCGAGGTGGCGCAGTGGTTAGGGTGCAGCACTGCAGGCCACTTCAGCTGACTGCTATCTGCAGTTCAGCGGTTCAAATCTCACCGGCTCAAGGTTGACTCAGCCTTCCATCCTTCCGAGGTGGGTGAAATGAGGACCCAGACTGTGGGGGCGATATGCTGACTCTCTGTAAAACCGCTTAGAGAGGCCTGAAAGGCCTATGAAGCGGTATATAAGTCTACTGCTATTGCTATTGCTATTGACTCTGTAAACCGCTTAGAGAGGGCTGAAAGCCCTATGAAGAGGTATATGTCTAATTAATAAAATAGATAGATAGATAGATAGATAGATAGATAGATAGATAGATAGATAGATAGATGATAGATAGATAGATAGATAGATAGATAGATGATAGATAGATAGATAGATAGATAGATAGATAAATAAATAAATAAATAAATGGCATGTTTTATGGTCTCGTTGCAGAGATTGTGAACTACGAGTTTGACACCAAGGATCTCGTCTGCCTGGTCGTCAGCAGCGTGGTGGGAGTCTGGTACCTGTTGAGGAAGGTAGGCCAACCTGCGGGCGAGGCAGGTGGGATGTCTAGTGTTTAATTATCAGGCCTTGATCAGGCCACACTTGGAATCCTGCATCCAATTTGGGTTGCCACGATGTAAAAAAAGATGTTGATGCTCTAAAAAGAGTGCGGAGAAGCGCAACAAGCAGGATCAGGGGACTGGAGGCTCAAACATAAAAGTGTCAGGGTTCCAAATAGCATCCAGAATTAAATCAGAGTCCGAGGCAAAGGATTCCTCAAAAGTCCCAATTTATTAAGAGAGCCACGTTGGCACATCTGGGGAAACCCGAATCTGAAAGCTTCCCGGTTTTCCCCACCCAGTTGAAAGTTCAAGATCTCGCCCCCCACACCCACAAGTCCATCCCATGGTCCAATCTCCCACTGCCACGCTGGCAGCTTCCACCCATCCGGCTCCGGTCAGGTGCAGAGATGCAAAGACTAAGGATGATGACCTTGGCTTTCTAGAAAGAATGTTGTTATGGCTACATAGCATCTAACTCCATACAATCCCCACCTCCCAGTTTTCCACCATAGAAAATGCATAGTAGAAGAATAGAAAGTGTGGCAGGCCAGAGACCCAAAAGGAAAGATGGCTACAGGCCTGATATAAAGAACACTTGCAGGAATTAGGTATGTCTAGTTAGACCTACCTAAAATCCTGCAACTGTTCTTTCTGTTTTAGCCTCCAACCGTTCACCCTGACCAGGGTGACATGATAGCATCTTCCAGTATTTGAGGGGCTGCCCCCAAAGAAGAGGGAGTCAAGCTATTCTGCAAAGCACCTGAGGGCAGAACAAGAAGCAATGGGTGGAAACTAACCAAGGAGAGAAGCAACCTAGAACTAAGGAGAAACCTCTTGACAGTGAGAAAAAATAACGCATGGAGCAGTTTGCCACCAGAAATTGTGGGTTCTCCATCTCCGAAGGTTTTTAAGAAAAGGCTGGTCAGCCATTTATCTATAATGGCATACAGTCTCCTGCTTGAGCAGAGGGCTGGACTAGAAGACCTCCAAGGTCCCTTCCAATTCTGTTATTCTGTAATTGTGTAAGGGTCTCCTGCTTGAGCAGGGGGCTGGACTAGAAGACCTCCAAGGTCCCTTCCAACTCTGTTATTCTGTAATTCCGTAAGGGTCTCCTGCTTGAGCAGGGGGCTGGACTAGAAGACCTCCAAGGTCCCTTCCAACTCTTGTTATTCTGTAATTCCGTAAGGGTCTCCTGCTTGAGCAGGGGGCTGGACTAGATGACCTACAAGGTCCCTTCCAACTCTTGTTATTCTGTCATTCCGTAAGGGTCTCCTGCTTGAGCAGGGGACTGGACTAGATGACCTACAAGGTCCCTTCCAACTCTTGTTATTCTGTCATTCTGTAAGGGTCTCCTGCTTGAGCAGAGGGGTGGACTAGAAGACCTCCAAGGTCCCTTCCAACTCTGTTATTCTGTAATTCCGTAAGGGTATCCTGCTTGAGCAGAGGGCTGGACTAGAAGACCTCCAAGGTCCCTTCCAACTCTTGTTATTCTGTAATTCCGTAAGGGTCTCCTGCTTGAGCAGAGGGCTGGACTAGAAGACCTCCGAGGTCCCTTCCAACTCTTGTTATTCTGTCATTCTGTAAGGGTATCCTGCTTGAGCAGAGGGCTGGACTAGAAGACCTCCGAGGTCCCTTCCAACTCTTGTTATTCTGTAATTCTGTAAGGGTATCCTGCTTGAGCAGAGGGCTGGACTAGAAGACCTCCAAGGTCCCTTCCAACTCTTGTTATTCTGTAATTCCGTAAGGCTCTCCTGCTTGAGCAGGGGGTTGGACTAGATGACCTCCAAGGTCCCTTCCAACTCTTGTTATTCTGTCATTCTGTAAGGGTCTCCTGCTTGAGCAGAGGGGTGGACTAGAAGACCTCCAAGGTCCCTTCCAACTCTGTTATTCTGTCATTCTGTAAGGGTCTCCTGCTTGAGCAGAGGGCTGGACTAGAAGACCTCCGAGGTCCCTTCCAACTCTTGTTATTCTGTCATTCTGTAAGGGTATCCTGCTTGAGCAGAGGGCTGGACTAGAAGACCTCCGAGGTCCCTTCCAACTCTTGTTATTCTGTAATTCTGTAAGGGTATCCTGCTTGAGCAGAGGGCTGGACTAGAAGACCTCCAAGGTCCCTTCCAACTCTTGTTATTCTGTAATTCCGTAAGGCTCTCCTGCTTGAGCAGGGGGTTGGACTAGATGACCTCCAAGGTCCCTTCCAACTCTTGTTATTCTGTCATTCTGTAAGGGTCTCCTGCTTGAGCAGAGGGGTGGACTAGAAGACCTCCAAGGTCCCTTCCAACTCTGTTATTCTGTAATTCCGTAAGGGTATCCTGCTTGAGCAGAGGGCTGGACTAGAAGACCTCCAAGGTCCCTTCCAACTCTTGTTATTCTGTAATTCCGTAAGGGTCTCCTGCTTGAGCAGAGGGCTGGACTAGAAGACCTCCGAGGTCCCTTCCAACTCTTGTTATTCTGTCATTCTGTAAGGGTATCCTGCTTGAGCAGAGGGCTGGACTAGAAGACCTCCAAGGTCCCTTCCAACTCTTGTTATTCTGTCATTCTGTATGTTCTCCTGCTTGAGCAGAGGGCTGGACTAGAAGACCTCCAAGGTCCCTTCCAACTCTTGTTATTCTGTAATTCCGTAAGGGTCTCCTGCTTGAGCAGAGGGCTGGACTAGAAGACCTCCAGGTTCCCTTCCAACTGTTATTCCGTGGCTGGGCAGTTTGAGCAGGCCACAGACGGGAGGATCTGCAGAACCAAAGGGCCGAGGGGGGGGTGGGATGTGGGTTGAGGGAAGCCTGATTCATGGCAGTTTTTTCTCTTTTTCCCCAGCACTGGATTGCCAACAACCTCTTCGGCCTGGCCTTCTCCCTCAACGGGGTGGAGCTGCTGCACCTGAACAACGTCAGCACGGGCTGCATCCTCCTCGGAGGCCTCTTCATCTACGACGTCTTTTGGGTGAGCCCCTGGCCCTGCGGTTTCGTTCCCCAGGCCCAGGAGATCCTCCGGAACAACAGTCCTCCTTCTTGGTTTACGAGCTTTTCGTCCCCGCCTTTTAAAAATCGTTTTTATAAGTAACTCAAGGTGCGGGAATGAATTTTCCTCACAACGACAGCCCGGTGGGGTGGGCTGGGCTGGGAAAGAGGGGCTGGATCAAAGTCACAGAGCCAACTTCCGTGCCTAAGGCGGGACTAGAACTCTCCGTCTCCTGGCGATTGGCCCAAAGTCACCCGGATGGCTTTCGTGGCTAAAGCAGGACTCGAACTCACCGTCCCCTGGTGATTGGCCCAGAGTCACCCAGATGGCTTTTGTGCCTAAGGCAGGACTAGAATTCACCGTCTCCTAGTGATTGGCCCAGAGTCACCCAGATGGCTTTTGTGCCTAAGGCAGGACTAGAATTCACCGTCTCCTGGTGATCGGCCCAGAGTTACCACCCTGGCATTCATGCCTAAGGCAGGACTAGAACTCACCGTCCCCTGGTGATTGGCCCAAAGTCACCCAGATGGCTTTCGTGGCTAAAGCAGGACTAGAACTCACCGTCTCCTGGCGATTGGCCCAAAGTCACCCAGATGGCTTCCATGGCTAAGGCAGGATTAGAACTCCCCGTCTCCTGGTGATTGGCTCAGAGTCACTCAGTTGGCTTTTGTGCCTAAGGCAGGACTAGAACTCACCGTCTCCTGGTGATCGGCCCAGAGTCACCCAGATGGCTTTTGTGCCTAAGGCAGGACTAGAATTCACCGTCTCCTGGTGATCGGCCCAGAGTTACCACCCTGGCATTCATGCCTAAGGCAGGACTAGAACTCACCGTCCCCTGGTGATTGGCCCAGAGTCACCCAGATGGCTTTTGTGCCTAAGGCAGGACTAGAACTCACCGTCTCCTGGTGATTGGCCCAGAGTCACCCAGATGGCTTTTGTGCCTAAGGCAGGACTAGAATTCACCGTCTCCTGGTGATCGGCCCAGAGTTACCACCCTGGCATTCATGCCTAAGGCAGGACTAGAACTCACCGTCCCCTGGTGATTGGCCCAAAGTCACCCAGATGGCTTTCGTGGCTAAAGCAGGACTAGAACTCACCGTCTCCTGGCGATTGGCCCAAAGTCACCCAGATGGCTTCCATGGCTAAGGCAGGATTAGAACTCCCCGTCTCCTGGTGATTGGCTCAGAGTCACTCAGTTGGCTTTTGTGCCTAAGGCAGGACTAGAACTCACCGTCTCCTGGTGATCGGCCCAGAGTTACCACCCTGGCATTCATGCCTAAGGCAGGACTCGAACTCACCGTCTCCTGGTGATTGGCCCAGAGTCACCCAGATGGCTTTCATGCCTAAGGCAGGACTAGAATTCACCGTCCCCTGGTGATTGGCCCAAAGTCACCCAGATGGCTTTTGTGCCTAAGGCAGGACTAGAACTCACCGTCCCCTGGTGATTGGCCCAAAGTCACCCAGATGGCTTTCATGCCTAAGGCAGGACTAGAATTCACCGTCCCCTGGTGATTGGCCCAAAGTCACCCAGATGGCTTTTGTGCCTAAGGCAGGACTAGAACTCACCGTCTCCTGGTGATTGGCCCCAAATCACCCAGATGGCTTTCATGCCTAAGGCAGGACTAGAACTCACCGTCTCCTGGTGATTGGCCCAAAGTCACCCAGATGGCTTTTGTGCCTAAGGCAGGACTAGAACTCACCGTCTCCTGGTGATTGGCCCAGAGTCACCCAGATGGCTTTCCTGCCTAACTAGAACTTTCACACAGAACTAGAACTCTCTGTCGCCTGTACAGTTTGCAGTCTCCTTAACCCAGCTCTTTGTAGGGGGGCGGAAATCAACTTCTCTGGGAAAAGAGGGTGGTGGATCAGACATTTGATGGTGGCCAGGGAGGACGAGTGGAATGGGAATGTGGGAACCACGAAGGGCGGTCGGAGTGTGAGGACCTCCACCCTTGTAGATCGGCGTAGCTCAACATCCGGCCCATTCCTGGCTCTCCTCAACCTTCACGAGAAATCTGGACTCCAAAAAGCTCCCAAGTAGGGTAGAAACAGACTTCCCTGCAGTCATGCTGCACCTGATGGATGGCCGCCTGCCTCTCGCTTCTCTTCTTTAATCCTTTCATTTCCTCCCTCCCGAAGGTCTTCGGCACCAACGTGATGGTCACTGTGGCCAAATCATTTGAAGCCCCCATCAAACGTGAGTAGATACGGAGCCCCCCCACCCACCCACCAAACCTTTTACGGGTAGCTGACCCCGATTGAAGTTGGTAGCCCCTCCCCAATTGGGCGGGTCCCTTCAAGATAACGGGGGGAGTCCCCAGCATACAGCCACTCACTTAGTGACGGAAGTCACAATGGCACCGAAAATAGGGAAATTAAATTATCGTTTTTCACGCTTAACGACCGTTGCAGCATCCCCCGTCGAGTGAGTGAGTTAGTTAGTTAAATAAGTAATGAGGAGGATTGTTATAGTATCAAACATTTAAGGTGTTGGGAATTAAGATAAGAATAGATTAAATAATGAATAGGGTGGTAAATTTTAATTGTTGGCACGAAATGTTTGCACCCAGAAGACACACTGTTTAAGGGAGAATGGATTCCTTATATTAAAATAAAATAAATATTTATTTTTTTAAAAAAGATAACAGGAGGTCCTCGGCATACGACCACTCGCTTAGTAACCGGTCACAATGGCACTGAAAGGGATTTAAATGACCGTTTTTCACGCTTAGCGACCGTTGCAGCATCCCCGCGCAGTCACATGATCCGAATTTGGCCGCTTGCCAACTGGCTCGTATTTATGACGGTCTCTGCATCCCTGGGGTCAAGTGACCCCCTTTAACTAACTTTAGGGATGAGCAAAGTCAATGGGGGGGAGCTGGATTCACTTAATGACAGGGTGGTTGGCTCAACAGCTGCCGTGATTTACTTAACAGCTTCAAAACCAGGTCGTAAGATACATTTAGGGGTCTTGGCGGGAACGTCAAGGGGTCACTAAGGGACTGGTCGTAAGTCGAGGACTACCTGGTCCTATTCCCTGAGACTTTAGAGGAAGGGTGTCCAACCTTGGCCCCTTTAAGGCTGGTGGACTTCAACTCCCAGAATTCCCCAGGCAGGAATCTTGGTCCCTTTAACGCTGGTGGACTTCAACTCCCAGAATTCCCCAGGCAGGAATCTTGGTCCCTTTAAGGCTGGTGGACTTCAACTTCCAGAATTCTCCAGGCAGGAATCTTGGTCCCTTTAAGGCTGGTGGACTTCAACTCCCAGAATTCCCCAGGCAGGAATCTTGGCCCCTTAAAGGCTGGTGACTTCAACTCCCAGAATTCCTCAGCCAGCTTTGCTTGGTTGAGGAATTCTGGGAGTTGAAGTCCACCAGCCTTAAAGGGGCCAAGGTTGGTGACCCCTACTTTAGAGGCGAGGGGCTTTCACTTTTCTAAGGCTAAAAGACCCCTCCCAGCCCAGAACCAAATGTACTTTGATGTCTTTTGTGCCAAAGTGTTGTGGGGGCTCCTTCTCCGCCTGAGATGGGCCCATTGTTTGAGTTTTTCCATTTGTCTTCCTCACAACCAGCTTCTCTTTCTTTCTCTCTTTCTCTTTCTCTCTCCGGTTCTTCCCCTGCAGTGGTTTTCCCTCAAGATCTGCTGGAGAAGGGCCTGGAAGCCGACAATTTTGCCATGCTGGGCTTGGGAGACATTGTGATTCCGGGTAAGGCAAAATCTATCAGGGTTGCTATAAATTAATTTCTTTCTTTCTTTCTTTCTTTCTTTCTTTCTTTCTTTCTTTCTTTCTTTCTTTCTTTCTTTCTTTCTTTCTTTCTTTCTTTCTTTCTCTCTCCCTCCCTCCCTCTCCCTCCTTTCTTTCTTTCTTCCTTCCTTCCTTCCTTCCTTCTTTCCCACAACACTTCTTCTTTACTTCCACCTATTCCTTCTCTCCCACACTCACTCCTTCCTTCTTTCTCTCCCACATTTCCTTCCTTCCTTTCTTTCATCTCTCCTCCCTAACTCCTTCCCTCTTTCCTTTCTCTTTCTTTCTTTCTTTCATTTTTTCTTTCTCTTTCTTCTTTCCTTCCTTCTTTCTCTCCCACCACACTCCTTCCTTCCTTCCTTCCTTCTTCCATTCCTTCTCTCCCACACTCTCCTTCCTTCTTTCTCTCCTTCCTTCTTTCTCTCCCACCCTTCCTTCCTCTCTCCTTTCTTTCTTACCTTCTTCCTTCCTTTCTCTTTCTTTCATCTCTCCTTCCTCCTTTCTTTCTCTCTCTCTTCTTTCCTTCCTTCTTTCTCTGCCACCACAATTCTTCCTTCCTTCTTTCTCACCCAGCCTTCTTCCTTCTTCCTTTACTTCTCTCCCACACTCACTCCTTCCTTCTTTCTCTCCCACACTTTCTTTCTTTCTCTTTCTTCCCTCCCTCATTCTTTCCTTCCTTTCTCCTTCCCTCTCCTTCCCTCTTTTTCTATTCCTTCCTTCCTCCCTCCCTCCTTTCTTCCTTCCTTCCTTCCCTCCTCCTTTCTTCCCTCCCTCCCTTCCTTCCTTCCCTCCTTCCTTCCTTCTGCAACAGTGAGCAGCCAAGTCAATGAGCAAGCCAGATTCAATTAACAACCACATTATTAACTTAGCAACTGTAGCGATTCACTTAACGACTGCGGCAGGAATAGCCATAAATCGGGGCAAAACTCATTCGACTTATCTTGCTTCACTCCATGGCGTTTGTAAGTCCAGGAGTGTCCGCATTTATAGTCACAAGGGGGCGCTGTGGGGCCGGTTGCCACCATTGGATTGAGACTGTGCAGCTGACATCCTAAAACTGGACTGAAAAATGTTAAGATTCATGGTGACTTTATCCAACTTCCTCTCCCTCCAGGTATCTTCATCGCTCTCCTCTTGCGCTTTGATATTCAGGTAAATCCTTTGCCAATCGAAAACACACAAACACACACACACACACACACACACACACACACACACACACACACACACACACACACACACACACACACCCCTTTCCAGCATAAATAGGACAGAGAGCAGAAAAAGGTTGGGATGAGAGCAACTAGGAGGATGAGGGGACTGGAGGCTCAAAACCTACAATGACGGGTGCAGAACTGGGCCTGGCTGGTCTAGGGAAGAGAAGGAACCAGGGGAGGCAGGAGAGCATCTTCCAGAATTTGAGGGGCTGCCCCAGAGAGGAGGAAGGGGGTCAACCTATTCTCCAAGGCACCTAAAGGCCAGACAGGGAATAATGGATGGAAACTGAGCAAGGAGAGATTCAACCTGGAAATAAGGAGGAACTTCCTAACAGTGAGGACAATTAACCAGTGGAACTGCTTGCCACCAGAAGTTGTGGGTGCTTCATCACTGGAGGTTTTGACGAAGAGACTGGACAGCCATTTGTCAGAAATGGTACAGAACAGGGGTGTCAAACTCGCATTGTCATCGTGGCATCACGTGACGCAGTGGTTCCCAAACTTGGCAACTTTTAAGACTTGTGGACTTCAACTCCCAGAATTCTCCAGCCCAGCTCTGCTGGCTGGAGAATTCTGGGAGTTGAAGGTCCACAAGTCTTAAAGTTGCCAAGTTTGGGAACCACTGACGTGACGTATCACAACTTCCCCCCCCCCCCCTTTGCTAAACCAGCGTGGGCGTGCCAGCATGTGTGATGCATCTGGCCCGTCGGAGGCGAGTTTGACAGCCCTGGTGTAGGATCTCCTGCTTGGACAGGGATTGGACTAGATGACCTCCAAGGTCCCTTCCAACCTTGGTATTCTGTTAATCAATCAATCAATGAGTGGGATGGCTTAGCTCCAGAGGTTGTGCGTGCTTCATCACCGGTGGTTTTCTAAGAAGAGATTTGCCTGAAATGGGTATAGGGTCCCCTGCTCGGGCAGGGGGTTGGACTAGAGGACCTCCAAGGTCCCTTCTCACACTGTCGTTCTTGTTGTTCCCTGGCCACCTTTTGCCCTTTGGGTCCTCAACCTGTGGCTTTGTACTTGAGTTCTGGGCTGTCCTAACCCCCCCCCCACCCCCCCTTTTGATTTCCTTGACAGCCTGAAGAAAAACACCCACCACGTACTTCTACACCAGCTTCGTGGCCTACATTTTTGGACTCAGCGTGACCATCTTCATCATGCACGTCTTCAAACATGCTCAGGTGAGCTTCATGGACCGCTCCCACCCCCACCCCCCTCCCCCAGACCAGGCTGTAGAAGCTGCACAGGTTTTTCAGGAACGAAACCAACCTTGGAAAGGACCATGAGAAGACACAGATTTATTTATTTATTTATTTATTTATTAGACTTATATACCACTTCATAGGGCTTTCAGCCCTCTCTAAGCGGTTTACAGATTTTTTTTTAGCAAATTGAGTCAGCAACTTGCCCCCAACAGTCTGGGTCCTCATTTCACCCACCTCGGAAGGATGGGAGGCTGAGTCAACCCTGAGCCGGTGAGATTTGAACCGCCGAACTGCAGATCACAGTCAGCTGATGTGGCCTGCAGTACTGCACCCTAACCACTGCGCCACCTCGGCTCTATAATGCCATTAATGTGTCCCTTTAAAGGCCGCAGTGGGGTTGGGAATCCTGGGAGTTGAAGTCCACAAGTCCTAAAGAGAGTTACATCAGTAGACTAAAGAGAATTTGTTACGTAACTAATTAAGAAATAAAGAAGGCCACAGGTGGACGGTGAATGGCCCCTCCAGAGGAAATAACAGAGGAGCGAAAGGGGAGTGGAGTTTGCAGGAGACCATTAGTTCGCTTCATTGGTTCGGGACTCTCCGAGGCTCCTGGCCAAGTTTTGCAGAGATCGGCCTGGCAGCTCTCCAAGCCAGATAAGGTCTGTGACCGTAAATCCTCCCTTGAAATGTAGAAACAAATCGAAAGCAATGCTCTCTTATTTTTAAATTAAATTAGAGGGTGTGTGCTGTTTCATAGCAAAACATATCAATGGAGAAAATAAGAAAGGAAAATTTGGTGTAACTTTGAAGGGGCAACGGAAGATATCGTATATGTATTAAGAAAAAAAATAACTATAAAGATGGAAAATAGAGCCGAGGTGGCGCAGTGGTTAGGGTGCAGTACTGCAGGCCACTTCAGCTGACTGTTATCTGCAGTTCCGCTGTTCAAATCTCACCGGCTCAAGGTTGACTCAGCCTTCCATCCTTCCGAGGTGGGTAAAATGAGGACCCAGACTGTGGGGGCTGATATGCTGACTCTGTAAACCGCTTTACAGAACTGCAGTCAGCTGAAGTAGCCTGCAGTGCTGCATTTAACCGCTGCGCCACCTCGGCTGTTTTGTCGGGACCAGGAGTTTGCTTCGTGCTCTGGGGAAACCTCACTCAGAACAGGTGTATCTTGACAGGCTGGGCCTTGATTCCCTCTGCTCTGCCCTCCCGCTCTGAAGTTTCCTCTTGGCCTTCTTTCCCCAGCCAGCTCTCTTGTACCTGGTCCCGGCGTGCATCGGCTTCCCTCTTCTGGTTGCCTTGGTCAAAGGAGAAGTGACCGACTTGTTCAGGTGAGTCCAGTGTGTGTGGTGCAGGAAGTCCTCGACTTACGGAGGTAGCCATGTGACTGATGTGGTGATAAGGAAGCTTCTCCATTAATGGTTATAAGTTGGGGTGGGCCTAATCCACGAGGCTGACCTGTTTTTATGACTTTTAGGCGGGCGCTAAGGGAATGCAGTGTTTTGTGGGTGCTGAGATGAGGATCCCCCTCTCCGGTAGTCTGCAGAAGGGGGTGGGCCGTCTCCCCTAGAGAGTAGCCTCCTCTGTGAGCGAGGGTCCTCCCCCACAGGCTCAAAACCCAGATTACAGGTTAGTCCTCGCCTTACGACCAGAATGGAGCCCAAAATCACATGACCTCGGGAGACTGCAACCGTCGTAAATGTGAACCAGTTGTCGAGCATTGGGATTTTGATCACGTGACTATGGAGGAGGAAGACTGGTGGGGTCCCTGGTGCTCTCTGAGCTTGGTGGTTTTCTTGCAGACGTTTCATAACCCAACTAGGGAACATCATCAGTGCTAGGAGGAGGAGGAGGAGGAGGAGGAGGAGGAGGAAGACAGGAGAGGAAAGGGAGGGGGGAAGGAGGAGGAGGAGGACTGTGGGGTCCTTCGTGCTATCTGAGCTTGCAGGCAGGCATCTCATGGCCCATTTCTAAGAGTTATGGCACCTGTTGAGATACGTCCACCAGGAAGGTTCTTCAGGACATTTCTGGACGTTCTTCGACGCTTGGTTTTTGGGAGTGGAGTAGTAAGTGGGAGACATTAGTCCCACAGGTGGAGCTTTCAGCCTTACCCTGAAATTCTCCACCTTCTGCTCCCTCCGGTCTCCTTTCTCCTGGGGGATTCTGGGAGTTTGAAGTCCACCTCTCTTAAAAGTCTCCAAGATTGAGAAGCTCTTGAGCTAATAGAACCGGCCCAATAGGAGGACCATCTTCAACCAGGGGACACCTCCTAGAAACCATATGGAGATGTCCACCTCTCTTAAAAGTCTCCAAGATTGAGAAGCTCTTTGAGCTAATAGAACCGGCCCAATAGGAGGACCACCTTCAACCAGGGGACACCTCCTGGAAACCATATGGAGATGTCCACCTCTCTTAAAAGTCTCCAAGATTGAGAAGCTCTTGAGCTAATAGAACCAGCCCAATAGGAGGGCCACCTTCAACCAGGGGACACCTCCTAGAAACCATATGGAGATGTCCACCTCTCTTAAAAGTCTCCAAGATCGAGAAGCTCTCGAGCTAATAGAACCAGCCCAATAGGAGGACCACCTTCAACCAGGGGACACCTCCTAGAAACCATATGGAGATGTCCACCTCTCTTAAAAGTCTCCAAGATTGAGAAGCTCTTGAGCTAATAGAACCGGCCCAATAGGGGGGCCACCTTCAACCAGGGGACACCTCCTAGAAACCATATGGAGATGTCCACCTCTTTTAAAAAGTCTCCAAGATCGAGAAGCTCTTGAGCTAATAGAACCAGCCCAATAGGAGGACCACCTTCAACCAGGGGACACCTCCTGGAAACCCATATGGAGATGTCCACCTCTCTTAAAAGTCTCCAAGATCGAGAAGCTCTTGAGCTAATAGAACCAGCCCAATAGGAGGACCACCTTCAACCAGGGGACACCTCCTGGAAACCATATGGAGATGTCCACCTCGTCGTCTTTAAACGTTATGGGTTTGGCTTGCCCATCAACTTCCTGTTGACGGTGGCCTTTTATCTCCCCATCTACTCTGCACCATGGGATTTGTGGTGGCCTTCCATTCCAGGGCTCATCCTCCCAACTCTGCTTAGCTCTTCTTGTCCCGTCTTCTTCAAGCTTCTTCTGTGATTCTCTTCCCATGAGGGAAACCTGGGAGGGTCACCAAGAGGGGCTTAAGATGGGATGGGGATCTGGCCCTGGGTTAGTCTGATAAGCTGCGTGGGGCCTTCAAGATATCTCAGTTTCCCTTCCTAGTGTGGGAGACAGAAGTTGGTCTTCTGACTTGGCTCCAGGAGTTGTGGGTGGCTCCATCCCTGGAGGGTTTTAAGAAGAGATTGGACAGCCATTTGTCCAGAATGAGATGGGAGGTCTCCTGGATGAGCAGCAGGAGGATGGACTAGAAGACCTCCGAGGTCCCTTCCAACTCTGTTCTGGTCTCCAAACAATGGATGGGAACTAATCAAGGAGAGAAGCAAGCTGGCGTTAAGGAGATACCTCCTAACAGTGAGGACAATTAAGCAGTGGAACGGCTTGCCACCAGAAGTTGCGGGGACTCTATCACTGGAGGTTTTTAAGACAAGGCTGGACAGTCACTTGTCTGAAAGGGTCTCCTGTTTGAGCAGGGGGCTGGGCTAGAAGACCTCCAAGACCCATTCCATTCCATTCCATATGTCCCGTTCCATATTTTATTTTATTTTCCATTTTATTTTATTCTATGTTCTATTCCATTCCTTTCCATACGTTCCGTTCCATATTTTGTATTCCATTCCATATGTTCCATTCCGTATTTTATTTTATTATTCTATATTCTATTCCATTCCTTTCCATATGTTCCATTCCGTATTTTGTATTCTATTCTATTTCATTCCTTTCCATATGTTCCATCCCATATTTTGTATTTCATTCCATTCTATTCTATTCCATATGTTCCTTTCCGGATTTAATTTTATTCTATATTCTATTCTATTCCATTCCTTCCCATATGTTCCATTCCGTATTTTGGATTCCATTCCATATGTTCTGTTCCGTGTTTTATTTTCTATTCTATTCCATTCTTTTCCATATGTTCCATTCCGTATTTGTATTCTATTCTATTCCACATAAACCACATATTCTATTCCATTCCTTTCCATATGTTCCACCCCGTATTTTGTATTCTATTCCATTCTATTCCATTCCATATGTTCCATTCTGTATGTTATTTTATTCTATATTCCATTCCATTCCTTTCCATATGTTCCATCCCATATTTTGTATTCCATTCCATTCCATATGTTCCGTTCTGTGTTTTATTTTATTTTCTATTCTATTCCATTCTTTTCCATATGTTCCATCCCATATTTTGTATTCCGTTCCATTCTATTCTATTCCATATGTTCCGTTCCGTATTTTATTTTATTCTCTATTCTATTCTAGTCCATTCCTTTCCATATGTTCCATTCCATATTTTGTATTCCAGTCCATTCCATATGTTCCGTTCTGTGTTTTATTTTATTTTCTGTTCTATTCCATTCCTTTCCATATGTTCCATTCTGTATTTTCTATTTTATTCCATTCCATATGTTCCTTTCTGTATTTTTTTTATTCTATGTTCTATTCTATTTTATCCTATATTCTATTCTATTTTATTTTATTCTTCTATATTCCATTCCTTTCCATATGTTCCATTCCGTATTTTCTATTCTATTTTATTCTATTCTAAGCAATCAAGGAGAGAATCAACCTGGAATTAAGGAGAAACTTCCTAACAGTGAGGACAATTAACCAGTGGAACTGCTGGCCACTAGAAGTTGTGGTTGCTCCATCACTGGAGGTTTTTAAGAAGAGACTGGACAGTCTGTGGGTCTCCTGCTTGAGCAGAGGGTCAGACTAGAGCACCTCCAGAATTAGGCATGCCCAAACCTGGTGCCTTTACCTGTGGGACTTCCAACTCCCGCAAGTGGACTGGGGGAATTCTGGGAATTGAAGTCCACAAGTCTTTTTAATAGCAGCCCAGGTTAAACCTCTCCAATAACAGGGTCTCCCGCTTGAGCAAGGGGGTTGGACTAGAAGACCTCCAAAGTCCCTTCCAACTCTTGTAATTCTGTCATCAAGTCGCCCCGTGGGACCACCCCAATTTTCACACACACATAAACACACAAACACACACACACAAACACTCTCCGTGGGTAATCCAGTTAGAAGGGGAATGCAGGCAGCTTTGCCAGCTGGATCTATTGCCAGTGTTTCTCAACCTTGGAGACTTTTAAGTCCTGTGGACTTCAACTCCCAGAATCCCCCAGCCAGCAGAGCTGGCTGGGGGATTCTGGAGTTGAAGTCCACAGGACTTAAAGTCACCAAGGTTGAGAAACACTGGTCTATGCCAACTCGCCAACTCTTCCTAAGCTTCTCTTTCTCTTTTGCCCCCCTCCCCACTTTGCCTATGTCTCTCCCACCCACCCCTTCCTACCTGCCCCCTTTGTCTCTCTCTCTTTCCCTCCCTCCCTCCCTACCTCTCTCTCGCTCTCTCTCTTTCCTGCAGCTATGAGTCCTCCGCCGAGATCTTGCCCCACACCCCACGGCTCACCCATTTCCCTAACGTCTCAGGGTCTCCGTCCAGCTTGGCCGATTCCATGCAGCAGAGCCCGACGAGTTCTCACAGACGCCGCCAGCAGAGTCCCCAGCGTCATGTAGACCCCTCCCCCTTCTCCTGCCCCCCCCAAGGCAAGACCCCCGCCCGCCTGTGAGACTCTGGCCAGGTAGGGGGGCGGGGAGCGGAGGGCCCCGCGGAGGGGGAGGGTCTGGAAAGTTGGGTGGGTGGGTGGCACGGTGTGAGCCACTCATCCATAAGAGGTTATTTTAATTCTCCTTTTAATAACGGGGAAACTGCAGGGAAGTCCTCGTTTTACGACCACAATGCAGCGTGAAATTTTCACTGCTTTGTCCCGTTTTACGACCTTTCTTGTGCCCGTTGTTAAGCGAATGGCGGCAGTTGTTCGTCTTGCGTATTACAGGCCGTCTTGGAGTTGCGACCACCGTGGGGGCCCGAAATGTATGTGGTTATCTGTGAAATTGAGGTGCGCTTGCCCGTTTTACGACTTTGGTTGCCTTTTTAAGCGAAACAACAGCAGTTCTTAAATTAGTGACGCGGACGTTAAGTGAATCCGGCCTTTTTCCCCCGTCGACTTTGCTGGTCGCAAAAGGGGGATGACGTGACCACCGGGACACTGCGGCCGTCGTAAATACCAGTTCAGTGGTCGAGCATCCGAATGTAAATGGCGTGACCACGGGGATGCTGCAACGGTCGTTAAGTGTGAAAAGCGGTCATAACTCACTTTTTTCAGTGCCGTTGGAACTTTGAACTGTCACTAAATGAACCGTTGTAAGTTGAGGATTGTCTGTAGGAGATTCTCTGTAATTCTTATGGAAAGTTTGTGAGCTGATCTGGACCAACAATTATGAAAAAATCCAAAGTTGTGATGTATAGTGAGCTGTTTTCTAGCAACTTGAAGCACATGGTGCTTCATTCAGTGACCATCCGAAGTTACGACGGTGCTGAAAAAGACTTACGACCGTTTTTCACACTTACGGCCGTTTCTCACACTTACTGCCGTTTTTCACACTTACTGCCGTTTTTCACACTTACTGCCGTTTTTCACACTTACAACCGTTGCAGCATCCCCGTGGTCATGGGATCAAAGTTCAGACGCTTGGCAACTGACTCTTCCTTACGATGGTCACGCAGTCCCCTTTTTTTAACCAGCCAAGTAAACGGGGAAAGCCCGATTCACTTAACAACCGTGTGACTCATTTAAAAATGGCAGCGATTCGCTTTACAACCGCGACAAGAAAATTCGCAAAATGGGGCAAAGAAATTCGCTTAATGAATTTCTCACTTAGCCAAATAAATGTTGGGGGGGGGGGGTCCGTTGCGGTTGTTAAGTCGAGGACTTATTACCTAAGTGGCTCTCAAGTTACGACTGGCCGCTTAACCCAGTGTTTCTCAACCTTGGTCACTTGAAGATATCCGGACTTCAACTCCCAGAATTCCCCAGCCAGCGTTCGCTGGCTGGGGAATTCTGGGAGTTGAAGTCCGGATATCTTCAAGTGGCCAAGGTTGAGAAACACTGGCTTAACCAACCATTTCAAGATATATCCAAGCCTCCCGAAAGGTATTTGGAAATCCAGATTCACAATTGGAACTTTGGGGGGTCCTTCCTGCTTCTACACAATCACATTTTGTGTGTTTAGCAATAGGCTTATATTTGCTTATTTCTACTGATCTAGTGGAAATGTTAATTTATAGGGCTGTTCCATCATGATACGCCATACGCTAAGTAAATAACTTTTTTGATCCTGATTTATGATGGGGTGTTTTTTTTGCCAAAAACGGGGTTTTTACTTCCTCTTCCTGGCCCACCCCCACCCCGGTCCATTATGGACAAGGCCGTTCGCTGAATGACCGCAGTGTTCATTTTACGACCTCTGGGTTCGTTTTTTTTTTTTTTTAATTTTATTTTATCAATTTCATATATACCTTCACAATTATATGATCTCATAACTGTTATTAATAATATGTATTTATAACAATTTTTCCCTACAGTTGACAATATACTTGAAAATTGCTTTTTTAACATCCCATAGATCCATCTTATCTTACAACGGTCCTACTTCTTCTTCCCTCCCTCCCTCTTTCCTTCCCTCGTTTCTTCTCTCCTACTCCCCTTCCTTCCCTCCTTCCTTCCCCTTCCCTCCTTCCCCTTCCCTCCTTCTCTCCTTCCCTCCTTCCTTCCCTCTTTCCTTTCCCCCTTCCTTTCCTCCTTCCTTCCCCCCTTCCTTCTCTCCTACATTCCCTCCTTCCTTCCCTCCTTTCTTCTCTCCTTCTCTCCTTCCTTCCCTCCTTCCTTCCCTCCTTGCTTCCCTCCCTCCTTCCCTCCTTCCTACCCCCTTTTCTTCTCTTTCTTCTCTCCTTCCTTCCTTCCTCCTCTCCTTTCCCTTCTCTCCTTCCCCTTCCTCCCCTTTACCCTTCCCCTCTTCTTCCCATTCCTCCCCTCTTTCCTACTCTTACATTCCCTCCCATTCTTCCTCTGCCTTTCCCTTTCCCCTATTCCTCTCCTTTCTCCTCTCCTTCCTATCTTTCCTTCTACTCCTCTCTGGGTTCGTTTAACCACCCAAAAAATGGGTTGTAAAATCAGATCAATCAAGCGAGCACCTCGCCTTACGACCGTCAGGCTCCATTACAGTTTTAAGTCAAGGACTACCTGTAACCAGTTCTGTTTCAAAGCTGAAGTGACATTCGTGAGCCGCAGAAAAATCTTTGCATCTTTGTCCCTTGCTTGTCCCTTTTCACAAACTTGGTTAGTCGGAAAAGAGGGGAACAGACTACACAGGGAGTCCTCGGTTTACAGCGGTTCACTTAGTGACCGTTCAAAGTTGCAACGGCAGTGGCTGGGGACCATCCAGACAGGAAGCCCAATATTTTACTGTTGCCTTTGTTACATTTGTGTTGCATTTGTGCTGACAAATAAATAAAGGGAGACTAGTATAGATCTATTTCAAGCTATTTAGCTCTCATCAGCTAGCCATACCCAGGTTCGAATTCCAGTAAGGGTATGGCTAGCTGATGAGAGCTAAATAGCTTGAAATAGATCTATACTAGTCTCCCTTTATTTATTTATCAGCACAAATGCAACACAAATGTAACAAAGGCAACAGTAAAAATATTGGCTTTCTGTCTGGATGGTGTCTTGTGAATATATCTGTGAATAAAGGTGTGTAAATATAGAAGCGAAATGTTATATACATGTACAGGTATGGTGACGTAACAACGTTGATGTAATGACTGTAAGGTGTTGTAGAAGGGAATAAATAATTTTTAAAAAATCTGCTAGAAAACAAAGGATGCCCTAAATGGAGATTATTTGGGGGGGGGGGGTGTTTGCTATAACTTGACCCCTCCTGGCCAGGAGTCGGCCTCACCCTCCTTTCCCCTCTTGTTCCCCCAGCTACGAGGAAAACTCTACCCCAAAGGATGCGAAGGAAGAGGCTACAGGAGACGCGACAGAGACAAACGTTGAAAAGAAAGAGAAATAACTCCGAGCGACTGGCCAGGCTGGGCTTTCTCTCCCCCCCCACCTGACCCCCCCCCCAAACCCCCTTCCCCATCGCAAATGGTTTTCGTTTTTCTTTCCCAAGCCAACTGGATGGCATCACGGCCGCATGTCGGGGTGCGCTTGTCTCTCTGTGCGTCCGTCTGTCTGTCTGTCTCTCTCTCGGACTTGATGCAGCTCCAAATCTGCTTTCCTGGACCTGGAAACCCCCTCCTCCTCCCCCCCCCCCCACCGAGGAGGAAGCAGGCGGGTGGCGTATGTGTGTGTGTGTGGTGTGGAGTTAACGGTTCTCCCCCACCCCACCTCCCCTCCACCCACCCCCACCACCCCCCAAAAAAGCTTTTGACACCGGTTCCCCTTCTCTCCTCCTCCTCCTCCTTCT
The DNA here is from genome assembly GCF_051295495.1 of Thamnophis sirtalis. NCBI lineage: Eukaryota > Metazoa > Chordata > Lepidosauria > Squamata > Natricidae > Thamnophis > Thamnophis sirtalis. Next base: position 95,226,562 of record NW_028261387.1, read on the forward strand.
TCTTCGTTGCCTTGGGAGGGGGTGGGGGAGGCAGAGGGGGGCGTGAGGGGGGGGGGGTCCTGGGTGCTGATTTTTAAATTTTGTATTGTGGATTTGCTTCTTCTCATATTAAAAGGAGGAAAAACAAAATGGAAACCAGAAGAAAAAACGGGCCGGATAATTCTTGGGACTCAATTATAGCAGTTAGCAATAGCAGTTAGATTTATATACCGCTTCATAGGGCTGTCAGCCCTCTCTAATCGGTTTACAGAGTCAGCATATTGCCCCCACAGTCTGGGTCCTCATTTCACTCACCTCGGAAGGATGGAAGGCTGAGTCAACCCTGAGCCGGTGAGATTTGAACCGCCAAATTGTGGGCAGCTGGCAGTCAGCAGAATAGCAATAGCAGTTAGACTTATATACCGCTTCATACGGCTTTCAGCCCTCTCTAAGGGGTTTACAGAGTCAGCATATCGCCCCCACAGTCTGGGTCCTCGTTTTACCCACCTCGGAAGGATGGAAGGCTGAGTCAACCCTGAGCCGGTGAGATTTGAACAGCCGAACTGCAGAACTGCAGTCAGCTGAAGTAGCCTGCAGTGCTGCATTTTATCACTGCGCCACCTTGGCTCATTATCTCTCCTGGGAGGTATTTGAAAGGGGTGGGGGCGGCTGGATTTGCGGGGGTGGGTGGGGGGGTGTCTCGTGGCCTTCAGAGGCAGCAACAGGACAAGCCGACGTTCACCAAATAAATTTGATAAAAGAATAAAACTTGCAGAAAGGCAATCCAAAGGCCTGCAAATAGAAAGAGAACGACTGAAAGCAACACTAGGAACCGAGAGTAATTAAAAAAACGGTTGCAGGAACTGGGAATGTCTGGTTTAATGAAGAGAAGGACCAGGGGAGACATGATAGGAGTCTTCCAATATCTCAGGGGTTGCCACAAAGAAGAGGGAGTCAAACTATTCTCCAAAGCATCTGAGGGCAGGACAAGAGGCAATGGGTGGAAACTAATCAAGGAGAGAAGCAACTTAGAACTCAGGAGAAACTTCCTGACAGTTAGAACAATTAACCAGTGGAACAGAAGTTGCCTCCAGAAGTTGTGAATGCCCCAACACTGGAAGTCTTTAAGAAGATGTTGGATAACCAACCATTTGTCTGGCATGGGATAGGGTTTCTTCCCTAAGCAGGGGGTTTGGCTAGAAGACCTCTAAGGTCCCTTCCAACACCGAAGAGTCCTGCATCCAGTTTTGGTCACCACGCTATAAAAAAGATGTCGAGACTGTAGAAAAAGTGCAGAGAAGAGCAACAAAGACAATTAGGGGACTGGAGGTTCAAACCTACGATGGAAGGTTGCAGGAACTGGGCCTGGCTAGTCTAGGGAAGAGAAGGACCAGGGGAGACAGGAGAGCATCTTCCAATATTTGAGGGGCTGCCCAAGAGAGGAGGAAGGGGGAAAACCTATTCTCCAAGGCACCTGAAGGCCAGACAAGGAACAATGGATGGAAACTGAACCAGGAGAGGTTCAACCTGGAAATAAGGAGGAAATTTCTGACAGTGAGAACCATCAACCCATGGAAGAGAAGTTCCCTTCGGAAGTTGTGGGAGCTTCATCCCTGGAGGCTTTCAAGAAGAGACTGGAATGGTGTCAGAAATGGTATAGGGTCTCCTGCTTGGGGGGGGGGGGGGGTTGGACTAGATGACCTCCAAGATCCCTTCCCACACTGTTAATCCAGCCACCCATTCCATGTTATATTGGAGGGGCTGCCCCAGAGAGGAGGAAGGGGGGGCAACCTATCCTCCAAAACATCCAAAGGTCCAGACAAGGAATAATAATAATAATGGATGGAAACTGATCAAGGAGAGATTCAGCTTGTAAACAAGGAGGAATTTCCCAACAGTGAGAACAATCAACCCATGGAACAGAAGTTCCCTTCGGAAGTTGTGGGAGCTTCATCCCTGGAGACTGGAGAGCTACCTGTCCGAAATGGTGTAGGGTCTTCTGCTAGAGTAGGTGTGTGTGTGGGGGGGGTTGGACTAGATGACCTACAAGGTCCCTTCCAACTCTGTCATTCTGCTATAGATGGTTAAGTGAGTCACCCTTAAGTGAAGGTTGCTAAGTAAATCCGCGGCTTCCCCGTGGACTCAGCTAACGTCAGAAGGTCGCAAAAGGGAATCGCGAAACCCCAGGGCACTCCAGAGGTCACAAAGACGAGTCCATTGCCAAGCGTCGAAGCTTTGAACCCCGTGGCCAATGAGGATGCTGCAAACGGTCGTGAGAAGCACAGTCGTGTCACTTTGTTTTCAGTGCCAGTCGCTAAATGAACGGTCGTAAGTCGAGGACTACCTGCTATCGACGTCTTCTGCACTACCCCCTCCTCTTTAAATTCAGTTAATGGCGGGTGGAGTTTTTCAGCGCCTGCAGTTTTAGTGGTTGAGTAAAGCTTGGCTTTAGGGCCGTGGCTTGGGGAAGAGTGGCAGGTAAGTAGCTGGTGGGCACCCAGTGGGGAAGCCAAACAGGTGTGTCACCTGCTCGAAGGCCTTGGATACCTTTTTGCCCAGGTGTGTTTCCTGAATCGAGTTGTTTTAATCCGTACAGATCGTTTCTCAATCTGGACAGCAGAGGGCAGCATATGACTGGCCTCATAAGCAGGAACCACACTAATGGCTCTTGCCGCTTTTTGATGTGTGGACTTCAACTCCCAGAATTCCCCAGCCAGCAACACTGCCTGGGGAATTCTGGGAGCTGAAGTCCAGCCATCATCAAAGGATGTTGGCTAGGCAGTTCTGATGTTGGAAGTCCCCCCAGCTTAAAGCATGCGCCCTGGAGAATTCTGGGAGTTGAAGCACCCATCGTAAAGCACGCTGCCTGGGGAATTGTGGGAGTTGAAGTCCACCCATCTTAAAAGCACGCTGGCTGGGGAATTCTGGGAGTTGAAGTCCACCTATTTTAAAAATGCCCGGTTAAGAAACACCGCTCTGCAAGAATTGTGTGGGGCAGACAAAAGCATGGAGAGATCAATGCTGAAAGACCCAAACTGCCTGTCTGTGGGGGCTACAATTTAAACAGTGTCCCTTATCTGGGGTTGGACTAGAAGACCTCCAAGGTCCCTTCCAGGACTAGGATTGCACGATCATTTTAACAGCTTTAGACTTGGCTATGGGGTGAGACTGGTTTAGAGTCCTCCGGGCAGAAAGGTGAGGTTCGTTTAAAGAAATAAAGTGTGTGTGTGTGTGTGTGTATTGATCAATCTGTTTAGGCCATTTGCACTAGTCAAAACTATCAGCAGTGTAACCAGCTGGGAGGCTGGAGCCAATCCTGGCTGTAGATCAAGACCATATGGCAGCCAAGAAAGATTTTTGGCTTGAAACGCAATTTGCATTTGACAGCCCAGCCTCTCAAGAGTTCTGGAACACCCAGGAGTTTGTATACATTCACACAACACGCTGACCTCAGTCAGTTAAAAGGCCTCCTTTCTGCATCTTTGCTACGCAATAGGCTGGTTTTATCTCTCCTTTAATAGCCTCATCTCAGTGAATCCAGCTGTTCTTGGTGTGGAATTTACACCAGAAAATGAGTTGCCTCTGATTCTGTCAAACCAGAACGGAATAGGAAAGAATAGAATAGAATATTAGAATAGAATAGAGATTAGAATAGAATATTAGAATAGAATATTAGAATAGAATAGAGATTAGAATTAGAATAGAATATTAGATTAGAATAGAATAGAGATTAGAATAGAATATTAGAATAGAATAGAGATTAGAATAGAATATTAGAATAGAATAGAGATTAGAATAGAATATTAGAATAGAATAGAGATTAGAATAGAATATTAGAATAGAATAGAGATTAGAATAGAATATTAGAATAGAATAGAGATTAGAATAGAATTAGAATTGAATAGTGAGTTTAGAATAGAATAGAGATTAGAATAGAATTAGAATTGAATAGTGAGTTTAGAATAGAATAGAGATTAGAATATAATTAGAATAGAATATTAGAATAGAATAGAGATTAGAATTAGAATAGAATATTAGATTAGAATAGAATTAGAATAGAATATTAAAATAGAATAGAGATTAGAATATAATTAGAATAGAATATTAGAATAGAATAGAGATGAATAGAATTAGAATAGAATAATAGAATAGAATTAGAATAGAATATTAGAATAGAATAGAGATTAGAATTAGAATAGAATATTAGAATAGAATAGAGATTAGAATAGAATATTAGAATAAAGATTAGAATTAGAAAAAAATTAGAATATTAGACTAGAGATTAGAATTAGAATAGAATATTAGATTACAATAGAATAGAGATTAGAATAGAATTAGAATAGAATATTAGAATAGGATAGAGATTAGAATAGAATAGAATATTAGAATAGAATAGAAATTAGAATAGAATTAGAATGGAATAGTGAATATAGAATAGAATTAGAATAGAATATTAGAATAAAATAGAGATTAGAATAGAATAGAAAACAACAGAATAGAATGAAACAATAGAAATAGAGAACAGAACAAAATATAGAGTTGAGTCAAATACAGAACAGAATATATAAAAAAATATAGACTGGAATAGAAAACAGAATAGAGAACAGAACAAAATAGAGTAGAATTCAGAACAGAATAGAATTAACTATTGTCACTTTAAATGTACCCTAATCAGCATTTATTAAAACCAAATTTCGTTGCAGAGAGCTCTCAAGAGCCCACCACCTCCAATATACCCTACATAAACAGGACACAATCAATCAGTACAAAATTGTGCATATGCCCTCGTGCATCAGATGACACAGAGAAGCAATGCGTAGACATCCATGGTGAGAAGAACGAATCTTGGGAGTTTACCAAGCGAAATGGCATGGGGGCTTGATTTCAGCTTTGGCACCATTTCCTCCTTCCGCAAAGGAATCCTCGTCCCAGGATGAATTGCAAACCACTCCGGCTTAGAATCTGAAGGGCTGGAAGGGACCTGGGAGGTCTTCTAGTCCAACCCCCACTGACCAAATCGTTATTCCGTCCCAGATAAAGAACATGGTCTTAAATGATAGCCCCCCACCCCCCCAAAAAAACCGGGTGATTTGTTCTTTCACATTTTAAAGATCCAAGTGCACCACAACCAAGGCCCAGATTTCCGTTTCAAAACGAGGCAATTGTTAAGTGGGTTTTGACCCATTTTTACGCCCTTCCACGCCGCGGTTGTTAAGCGAATCCCTTCACGCGTTAAATGCGTCACGCGGTCGTTAAAAGTGAATCTGGCTTCCCCATTTGACTTTCCCCTGGCAGAAGGACACAGGAGGGGATCAGTGTGTCCCCCACGAACCGCAACGGACGTAAATACGAGTCAAGCATCTGAATTTTGATACCGGGGGGAGGGGGGGCTGCCGGGATCGCAAGCGTAAAACGGTTGCAAGTCCCTTTTTTTCAGGGCTGCTGTAGCTCCGAACGGTCGCTAAGTGAATCATTTTAAGTCGAGGACAGTCTGTAACGGCCAACTCCAATGGCTGGACCAGATGAGTGGAAGACCCAGAATCTGAAGCTGGGGAGGATGACCGCTGCTGTTCTCACATCTGGAGTGGTGACCCGTGGGGGTGGGGGTGTTTCCCCCCTCCTCTCCGGCCGGCCTTTCTCCTCTCTCTTCACACTGACCCTTCTGTTTAGATGCAGGTGGGCCTTTCCTGGACGCTTCCCTCCCCCTCGGACTCTCTTGTTTTGAGGAGGGGGTCCCGGAGCTCAGCCAGATCAATGCAAGCCTCTGTTGCTGGGCTGTTTCCAAGGGGCCGTCCAGCTGGTGGCCCGAGGGGGGGGGGAAGCTTTGCATCCATCCTGCAAGGCTGGACGTTGGTGGCCAGCTCCGATGAGGACAACCCACGTCCTGGAGCCACAAATGCACAGATTAGGCCTCCTCCAGATTCCATCTGCCAGCCAATGTCGGCTGGCGATCCCCCCGGGGAAGGGCCTTCTCTGTTGCTACTCCGGCCTTATGGAACGATCTCCCCTGTGGAGATCCGGACCCTTACTACCCTCCCAGCCTTCCGCAAAGCAATTAAGACCTGGCTCTTCCAGCAGGCCTGGGGCTGTTGAGTTATCCAGCCCCCCATTTTATGTTATGTGATTTTAATGTTTATACTTTTTAAATTTTTATATGTTCCCTTCCCTGCCTTTTCTGTAAGCCGCCCCCCGAGTCTTTCGAGAGTGGGTGGCATACAAGTCCTAATAAACTCAACTCAATAGCAATTAATAGCAATTAAGACATATACCGCTTCATAGGGCTTTCAGCCCTCTCTAAGCGGTTTACAGAGTCAGCATATCGCCCCCACAGTCTGGATCCTCATTTCACCCACCTTGGAAGGATGGAAGGCTGAGTCAACCTTGAGCCGGTGAGATTAGAACCGCTGAACTGCAGATAGCAGTCAGCTGAAGTGGCCTGCAGTACTGCACCCTAACCACTGTGCCACCTCGGCTCTCAAACTCAAATGGGGAGGGGGCAACCTTTAGGTCAGGGCTGGCTAACCCTTTTGCCCACCCCTGCTGAAAACATTTAGGAGTGCGACATTGTGCACACACATGCGCCCGTGCCCATAAGACACTGAGTGCCACACTCCCCGTGCGTGCCCCACCCCCTTGAGCATGTACGTGTGGCTCCCCCCGCATGTGCACCCATGTGCATACGTGTGCCCCGTCCCCCACAGCCCGTTTTGGGCCTCCCTGAAGCCTCCTGCGACCCAAAACGGGGTGTGGGGAGTCGTGCCGCACTCCTCCCCACGTATGCGCATGCAACCCCCCCTCCCATGCATGCGTGTGTGTCTCCCACATACGCAGTAGAGACCCGACAATCAGCTGGCCAGCAGAATAGCAATAGCAATAGCAGTTAGACTTATATACCGCTTCATAGGGCTTTCAGTCCTCTCTAAGCGGTTTACAGAGTCAGCATATCGCCCCCAACAATCCGGGTCCTCATTTTACCCACCTCGGAAGGATGGAAGGCTGAGTCAACCAGGAACGAACTCCTGGCAGTGAGCAGAGTTAACCTGCAATATTGCAGATAGATAGATAGATAGATAGATAGATAGATAGATAGATAGATAGATAGATAGATAGATAGATAGATAGATAGATAGATAGATAGATAGATGATAGATAGATTAGCATAGCATAGCATAGCATAGCAATAGCAGCTAGCAATAGCAGTTAGACTTATATACCGCTTCCTAGGGCTTTCAGCCCTCTCTAAGCGGTTTACAGAGTCAGCGTATTGCCCCCAACAACAATCTGGGTCCTCATTTCACCCACCTCAGAAGGATGGAAGGCTGAGTCAACTCTGAGCCGGTGAGATTTGAACAGCCGAACTGCAGATAACAGTCAGCTGAAGTGGCCTGCAGTACTGCACCCTAACCACTGCGCCACCTCGGCGTGTGGGCATGTGCAATGGAGCTGGGGGGGGGGACAGTTGGCGTGCCCGCAGAGAGGGCTCCGGGGGACACAGGTTCCGCCCTCGCGGCTCTAGTTGGAAAACCAGGTTGCCAATCTCACCAGGGAGTCCTTGGCTTAATAAGAGGCCCCCCCCGCATCCCTCCTCCAGTCAGAGCGGAGGAAACTTCTTGAATGAGAGGTAAAACATCTTCAAAGGAAAATCAGAAAGTCCATTTGGGGGGAAAAAAGGCACTTTTGGGAAAAAACTCTTTCCTTGGATGGCCAAGAAACTCCGTAGACAACAACAATAGTTTGTTTAGTGGCCATTTGAAGTTACAACAGTCCTGGGAAAAAAGTGACTTGTGGCTGTTTCACACTTACGGCCGTTGCGGGCATTCCCGCGATCAAGATTCAGCCGCTTGACTCGTATTTATGACGGTTCCAGTGTCCCGGGGCATGTCACCCCCTTTGGCGACCTCCCGACAAAAATAGGCCAATGGGGAAGCCAGGTTCACTTAGCAACCGTCTCACTACAGGTAGTCCTCAATTTACGACGATTTGAGCTCGACATTTGTGTTGTTAAGTGAGATGTGTAAAGTTGCATGCATGTGCGTCTGCCAGAGAACCAGAAACTCGAAAACCAGCTGGCCCGCAGGCGCATGGCTGGTTTTTGACTCTTTCTTAGGCCATTTTTGGGCAGTTTTTAAGCTGGTTTTTTTGGCCATTTTCTGGGCTGTTTTCAACCTGAAAATCTGCCTGGGAAACGGCCTGAAAAAAGTTCTGGTTTTGGGGCATTTTCAAGCCGTTTTCCACCACTCTGGCACCCACAAAGTCCAGCTTGTGTGCTTGCCGAAACCAGAACAGCAGCTGGTGATGGCGCATGTGCCCACAGAGGGCTCTGTGTGTCCCCTCTGGCACGCGTGCCACAGGTTCACCATCACAGGTATAGGTGGTACCTTGCTCAACAGTAGTAACTGTGAAAGGGATCTTGGAGTCCTAGTGGAGAACCATTTAAATAGGAACCAGCCGTGTGCAGCAGCTGCCAAAAAAGCAGTTCTAGGCTGCATCAACAGAGGGAGAGAATCAAGATCAGGTGAAGGGTTAATACCTCTTTATAAGGCCTTGGGAAGGCCACACTTGGAATTCTGCATTCAGTTTTGGTCACCATGATGTAGAAAAGATGCGGAGACTCTAGAAAGAGTGCAGAGAAGAGCAGCAAAGAGGATGAGGGGACTGGAGGCTAAAACATACGAAGAACGGTTGCAGGAACTGGGTATGTCTAGTTTAATGAAAAGAAGGACCAGGGGAGACATGATAGCAGTCTTCCAATATCTCAGGGGTTGCCACAAAGAAGATTTGGGGGTCAAGCTCTTCTCCAAGGCTCCTGAGGGCAGAACAAGAAGCAATGGGTGGAAACTAATCAAGGAGAGAAGCAACTTAGAACTGAGGATAAATTTCCTGACAGTGAGAACAATGAACCAGTGGAACAGAATGCCTCAACACTGGAAGTCTTTAAGAAGATGCTGGATAGCCATTTGTCTGGAACGGTATATAAGGTTTCCTGCCTAGGCAGGGGATTGGACTAGATGACCAAGGTCCCTTCCAACTCTGTTATTCTGTTACTGGGCCTGTCTAGTTTAATGAAAAGAAGGACTAGAGGAGACACGATAGCAGTCTTCCAATATTTGAGGGGCTGCCCCCCCAAAAAAGAGGGGCAAAGCACCCGAAGGCAGGAGAAGCAAAAGCAGATGGAAACTAACCAAGGAGAAAAGCCGCTTAGAACTAGGAAGAAATTTCCCGACAGGGAGAAAAATTAAATCAGCGGAACTGCTTGCCACCAGAAGTTGTGAATGCTCCAACACTGGAGGTTTTTTAAGAAGAGATTTGTCTGAAACGGTATGTAAGGTTTCCTGCCTGAGCAGGGGGTTGGACTAGAAGACCTCCAAGGTCCCTTCCAACTCTTGTTATTTATTTATTTATTTTTGTCCTTGAACTAAAACCCTTCCTCCAATGTGTAAATTCTCCCCTGGCGATCAACAGGCTGAGCTTCCCAGTCCTGTGTTTGGATGGTAGAGAATGAGAATTAGGGGACATGGGGGGGCAGGGAGACACACACAGATGACGCCTTTAAGCCCCCCCCCAATAATATAATTCAGCCCCTTCCAGGGGTCTGTTGCGGTTGCCCTCCAACCAAAATCTACCATTTTTAGTTCTATTTGTTTGCCGGTCGGGTTAGCTGAGCCTCTGCTGGATGGCTCTGCGGCTGTCTTGCTGGCAGGGATCCGGCCCGGCTGGGGGAATCTGCCAGCTGCCAGAGTCAACAACTGGTGTTTGCTGGCCGGCTTCTGCATCCACAAAAACAGCATTGAAACCTCACCGTCATCCGGCTGCGAGGAGCCTCGATGCCGGCGCCTCGCACCCCTGCCATGGGGGTGACCCTTTTCCTGCCTCCCGCAGATGTTACGCCAAGCCTTGTGGCTCCTTCCCTGCAGCCGCCTGGGCCCACCGCTGGAGCGGCCGGTTAAATACCTCCAGCTAAGCAAACACGGCTCAGCCGGAGACGGGGCACTGCTGCCCCCCGCGCAAGGCCGGCCCTCCGAGTCACCAAGTCTAGACTCCAGATGTGGTTTCGCCAGCTACCAATGGCCGCCTTCTCGGCTGCAAAGGACGGGCGCCTGACCCTGGGCCGGAGAAGAGATATGGGAGAATTGGAAGGAAAGGAAGGGAGGGAGAGAGAGAGAGGAAAGAAAGATGGAAAGAGAGAAAAGAGAAAGAAAAAGAAAAGAAAGAAATATGGAAAGAAAGGAAAGGAAGAAAGAAAAAATAGAGGAAGAAAGACAAGGAAAGGAAGGAAGAAAACGATAGAGAGGGGTGGAAAGAAAGAAAAAATAGAGGAAGAAAGAAAGAAAGACAAGGAAAGGAAGGAAGGAAGAAAAAAAGAAAGGGAAAAAGAAAAAGAAAAAATAGAGGAAGGAAGAGAGAAAGAAAAACAAGGAAAGGAAGGAAGAAAAAGATAAAAGAGAGGGGTGGAAAGAAAGAAAGAAAAAATAGAGGAAGAAAGAAAAAGACAAGGAAAGGAAGGAAGAAAAAGAAAAAAGGGAAAAAGAAAAAAAGAAAAAATAGAGGAAGGAAGAAAGAAAGACAAGGAAAGGAAGGAAGAAAAAGATAAAAGAGAGGGGTGGAAAGAAAGAAAAAATAGAGGAAGGAAGAAAGAAAGACAAGGAAAGGAAGGAAGAAAAAGAAAAAAGAAAGATGGGATAAAGAAAGAAAAAATAGAGGAAGGAAGAAAGAAAGACGAAAGGAAGGAAGGAAGAAAAAGAAAAAAGAAAGGGGGGAAAAAGAGAAAGAAAGAAAAAGAACAAGAGGGAGAGAGAAATAAAAAGAATGAAAGGGGGAGAGAGAAAGGAAAAAGAGAGAAAGGAAGGAAGGAAAGAAAGAAAGAAAAAAGAAGGAAAAAGAGACACCCCTGGATAAGTTTTCCTGCCCTCTGCCCTGTTCAGCCAGTCCATACTAGTCTGAGTGCCTGGCTTGTATAACACTTCCCATCATCCCCTGCCAGGATGGCTTTGGATCCCGGCTGCCCACCTCACGCCCAATTGGACTGGAAGACCTGCAAAGGTCCCTTCCAACTATGTACAGGTAATCCTCGACTTACGACCACGCCGGAGCCCAAAATTTATGTTGCTAAGCGAGACGGTCGTTAAGTGCACTTGGCCTCATTTCCCCACCTGTCTCCCCGTAGTGCTTTAGTAAATCCCCACGGACTTGGCGGGTCCGAAGATCCCGTGAAACCCCCTCCGCAGGACACCGCCACCGTCCTAACTACGAACCGGTTGCCAATGTTGATCGTGGGCTGATGTTGCGACGGTCATAAGTGTGAAAAAATGGTAGTTAAGTCACCTTTTTGAGGGCCCTGGTAACGTTGATCTCTAAATGAATGGCTGTAAGATGAGGACTACCTCGGGGGAGGAATGGGTCTGGGGGGGACATCCACGAGACTGCAGAGAAGCCCCCATTTTATTCCTCTGCCCCTCGCTCCTGCCTCGGTTGCCCCAAACACCTGGACCAGGGCAATCACAACCCTCCCTTCCTGGCTGCCCCCTCCCTCCCTCCCTCCCTCCCCACTAAGCCTGGCTCCAGCCTGTCTGGCCAGCTGTTCAGGCCACCTTCCTGCTCGCGGTGGGGGTCTCCCCAGATGGGGAAAAGCTCGGTCGGCCCCTCCCACGGAGGAAATGCCGGCCAGCCAGGAAATCTTCCCCCCCGTTTGGCTTTCCTAAAAGTCCAGGAATGGGATGGCCGCATTGGGACAGCTGGCCAGGAGGTGGACGCTCTCTGGATCACTTCCCGTCAAACCCAGGATGCTCCCCCCCTCCCCACTCCTGGTGATCCCTGCTCATCCCGACAACTTTCCCCAAAACTGAGCCAGGAGGAGGAGAAAGACTCCCAGCTGTAGTATTCACGCGCCTTTGCTTGCCAGATGTGGTCGCCTCTGGACAACGAGATGTGGGCTCTGTCCTCGAAGGGGCCGCTCCCGTGGGGTCCTTTGGGGGGGGGGTTTCTCTGAGCTTGGCTTTCTTGCAGATGTTTCACCGGTTTAATGAAAAGAGGCCGTCGGAAGCAGCTGGCGAGGGAAGGAGAGCGAAGGAACCAGCATTGAGATAAGCAGGGATTGACACCAGACAAAGTGATTAAGCAGGTAGGGACAACACTCATTGAGGAGCCATCAAGGAGAAACCCACACTGACAAGGCAAGTCCCTTGTATATATATAGAGAGAGTGCAAACCCAACACCCTTTGAGCACTGATGAAGTTACCTAGTTGGGCAGCTAAATGTCTGTGAGAAAACAATGACCCTTAGAGAGCATCAAGGACCCCACAGTCCTCCTCTTCCTCCTCCCTCCATATCTCTTCTAGTATTGATGATGTTCCCTAGCTGGGTCATGAAACGTCTGCAAGGAAGCCACCAAGCTCAGAGAGCTGCAAGGACCCCCTTCTCATCTTGCTCCTCCGTGCCTTCTCCTTCTCCTCCTCTCTACAAACCCTCCTCCCTTTTAGCACTGATGATGTTCCCTAGTTGGGTCATGAAACGCCTGCAAGGAAACCACCAACCTCAGAGAGCATCCCGGACCCCACAGTCCTCCTCCTCCTCCTCCTCCTCTCCGCAAACCCATCACCTTCTAACTCTGTTATCCTCATCTGTTCTTCCTCTTCTCTTCTGCTCTCTCCACAATCCATACATATTGTCCGGTTAGATCCCGGAGCGTTGAGTGTGTGGCAGGTGCCCTCCCTGTTTGAATTCTAAAGTCCCAGAGCTCTTTTAAGTTCAAGGCTGCCCCAAAGAAGAGGAGGGGATCAACCTCTTCTCCAAAAACCCTTAAAATCAGGACAAGAAGCAACGGATGGAAACCCAATCGAGGAGAGAAGCAAACTAGAAATACCCTAAGGAGAAAATTTTGTAACAAGGAGAACAATCAACCATTGGAACAATCTGCCTCCAGAAGTTGTACTAGGTGCTTCATCCCTGGAGGATTTTTAAGAAGAGAATGGGCTGCCTTTTGTCCAGGGCTTCCTGCCTGAGCGGTGGGGGGGGGGGGTTGGACTAGATGACCTCTAAGGTCCCTCCCAAATCTTTTTATTATTCTGTAATCTGATGGCCCCATGGATCCTGGGCCTTTTTGCATGGCCTTGAGTTTTCCAGTCTGGCAGAGGACGGAGAACATGGTGAAGGCGGAAACAGACGTGAGGAGGGGCAGGAAATGGGACACAATCCCAGCCCCACACTCTGGTTCCAGCTGGTCTGGTCTGATGGCGGTGGGGGTGGGGGGCAGTGGGGGAGAGAAGGAGGCGAGAAGAATCTGCTGGAATTCAGAGTTACTTTTTTTTTGCTACCTTCCTGGTCAAAAGGATATTCCCAGAACTTTTCGGAGCCGAAGATGTACAGGATATTACGCAGCTGGTCAGGCATTCCGTTAGCTGCATTCATACAAGCCCCCCATAACCTGGCTGGATATGTACCCAGGACTTATGACGGGTTCCTTAACACTAGATCGGACAACTATGGTCCTTTTAGGACCTGTGGACTTCAACTCCCAGAATTCCCGAGCCAGCATGCTGGGAATTGAAGTCCACCCGTCTTCAATTGGCCAAGATTGACGCACAGGGTTCTAGATCGGGGGTCCTCAACCGCAGACGCTTGAAGATGGGTGGACTTCAACCCCCAGAATTCATCAGCCAACATGCTGGGGAGTGAAGTCTTCAATTGGCCAAGATTGACAAATAGGGTTCTAGATCGGTGGTCCTCAACCGCAGACGCTTGAAGATGGGTGGATTTCAACTCCCAGGATTCCAGAGCCAGCATGCTGGGGAGTGAAGTCTTCCATTGGCCAAGATTGACAAATAGGGTTCTAGATTGGTGGTCCTCAACCTTGGGTGCTTGAAGATGGGTGGACTTCAACTCCCAGAATTCCCCAGCCAACATTCTGGGGAGTGAGGTCCACCCATTTTCAACTGGCCAAGATTGACACACAGGGTTCTAGATCGGTGGTCCTCAACCTCGGGGGCTTGAAGAACAGTGGACTTCAATCCCCAGAATTCCAGAGGCAGCATGCTGGGGAGTGAAGTCTTCAATTGGCCAAGATTGACACACAGGGTTCTAGATCGGTGGTCCTCAACCTCACGCTTGAAGATGGGGGGACTTCAACTCCCAGAATTCCAGAGCAAGCATGCTGGGGAGTGAAGTCTTCAATTGGCCAAGATTGACAAATAGAGTTCTAGATCGGTGGTCCTCAACCTTGGTCGCTTGAAGATGGGTGGACTTCAACCCCCAGAATTCCAGAGCCAGCATGCTGGGGAGTGAAGTCTTCAATTGGCCAAGATTGACAAATAGGGTTCTAGATCAGTGGTCCTCAACCTCAGACGCTTGAAGATGAGTGGACTTCAACCCCCAGAATTCCAGAGCCAGCATGCTAGGGAGTGACTTCAATTGGCCAAGATTGACACACAGGGTTCTAGATCAGTGGTCCTCAACCTCGGGCGCTTGAAGATGGGTGAACTTCAACCCCCAGAATTCCAGAGCCAGCATGCTAGGGAATGAAGTCTTCAATTGGCCAAGATTGACAAATAGGGTTCTAGATCGGTGGTCCTCAACCTCGGGCGCTTGAAGATGGGTGGACTTCAACCCCCAGAATTCCAGAGCCATCATGCTGGGGAGTGAAGTCTTCAATTGGCCAAGATTGACAAATAGGGTTCTAGATCGGTGGTCCTCAACCTCGGGCGCTTGAAGATGGGTGGACTTCAACCCCCAGAATTCCAGAGCCAGCATGCTGGGGAGTGAAGTCTTCAATTGGCCAAGATTGACAAATAGGGTTCTAGATCAATGGTCCTCAACCTCAGGCGCTTGAAGATGGGTGGATTTCAACCCCCAGAATTCCTCAGCCAACATGCTGGGAATTGAAGTCCACCCGTCTTCAACTGGCCAAGATTGACACACAGGGTTCTAGATCGGTGGTCCTCAACCTCAGATGCTTGAAGAACGGTGGACTTCAACCTCCAGAATTCCAGAGGCAGCATGCTGGGGAGTGAAGTCTTCCATTGGCCAAGATTGACAAATAGGGTTCTAGATCGGTGGTCCTCAACCTTGGAGGCTTGAAGATGGGTGGACTTCAACTCCCAGAATTCCAGAGCCAGCATGCTGGGAATGGAAGGCCACCCATCTACAGTGAGAAAGACTGGTCCAGACTCTGCATCTGCAACAGCTGGATTTGTTGGTGATAAATTCACCCACTTCCACATGTGTGGGGTGTACTTGGAGATCTATCTGCAGCCTGGGGAATTCTGGGAGTTGAAGTCCACTCATCTTCAAGTTGCCAAAGCTGAGAAAAACTGGGTCTGTCGTTAAAATAGGCTAACAATGCCGGTAGTCCTCAGCGTACGAGCACAGCTTTCTGTTGCTAAGCGAGGCAGCTGTTGAGGGAGTTTTGCCCCATTTTACGACCTTTCTTGCCACTGTTGTTGAGTGAATCACGGCCGTGGTTGAGTGAGTCACCCAGTCGTGAAGTGAATCTGGCTTTCCCCGTGGATTTTGCTTCTTCAGAAGGTCGCAAACGGAGAACACACGACCCCGGGACAGTGCAACCGTCGTAAGCTTGAACCAGTTGCCAAGGGTCCAAATTTTGATCACGTGGCCATCGTGGGGGTGCTGAAAAGGTCATAACTGTGAAAAACTGTCGTTAAGTCACACTTTTCAATTCCCTTGTAACTTTAAAACGGTCATTGAATGAATAGTTGTAAGTTGCGGCAAGGCCTACCTGGAATTAAGGAGAAACTTCCTAACAGTAAGGAGAATTAACCAGTGGGACAGCTTGCCACCAGAAATCGTGGGTGTTCCAGCACTGGAGGTTTTAAGAAGAGACTGGACTGTCATCTGTCAGGAGAGGAGAGGAGAGGATGGTGTTGAAAGAAATGTCCTGGGTTCGGATCCAAGTGGGGGAAAAGACACTGGAGACACGGAGGCTGCTTGGAAAGATGGTTTAATGGTGGACAGGACCACGTGGCTTGAGCTCCTGAGCAGAGAAGGTGGATCACATGCTTCAATGTTGGTGGAGAAGAAGAGAAGGGCTGAAGGAGGGGCTTGCTAGGCTTTTTATACCCTGTTCAGTCCCACCTCTCTGTTTCCTGTTCCTGTGTAAGAAATGTATTCTGATTGGTTGTCAGGCTCCCATAGGGCCATGCAGGGGGCTACTCTCTAGGCTGTGTTTTTGAATCCATGTATGAGTTCTCAGATGCCATGTGGAGAGTTGAGTAATATCCCTTCCCCCTACAGTTGCAGTGGGGAAGTCTTTATTATGTAAAGTGGGCTAGCCTGGCCTTCTCAATGGCCTATTGACAAAGTGGGGACGGGCAGGAAGCTACAGGGAGCTATTCTGTCTTTTAAAGCATGTTTCTTCCTTTTTCACATCCAGAGAAATATTCTGCCTTTTCAATATTTCCTAGGATATTTCATTTTTCTGGGAGAGGGCTGGGTGATAACTTCCCACAATGGGATGGGATGGGATGCTGTGAGGTCTCCTACTTGAGTAGGGGGTTGGACTAGATGACCTGCAAGGTCTCTTCTATTATTCTATTCTATTCTATTCTATTCTATTCTATTCTAGATATTTCATCTGAACTAGTCTAGGCCCACGAGGACAAACCTGTGGCATGATCCCCCTCTGTGAGCACATGCGCTGTCACCACCTGCTCTTCTGCTCGATGGCCTTCACATGTTCACTGGTCAGCTGGTCTTTGCCAGCACTAGAAAACGGCCTGAACATGTCTGAAAAAAGGGCTGAAAAACATGCCATTCTTCAGGCTGTTTTTTGGCCATTTTGGAGCAATTTCAGGCTGTTTTCAAGCTTGGGTTAAAAAAGGCCAGAAAAACCAACTAAAATGGCCCGAAAAATACTCCAAAACGGACGAAAAACAGCCTGAAAAATGCCCTCAAACAGCCAAGCACAGATGTGCGTGT
This sequence comes from Thamnophis sirtalis, assembly GCF_051295495.1. NCBI lineage: Eukaryota > Metazoa > Chordata > Lepidosauria > Squamata > Natricidae > Thamnophis > Thamnophis sirtalis. Next base: position 95,243,468 of record NW_028261387.1, read on the forward strand.
ACCAACTGGTCCACAGGTTTCTGGACCTCCGGCACACGCATAGACACACATTCCCATTTTGGGCACTCTGGTGCTGAAAAGATTCGCTGGTATAGGTTCTCCTGCTTGAGCAGGGGGCTGGACTAGAAGACCTCCAAGGCCCCCTCTGTTCTATTCTCAACATTCTGCCTTTGGAAAGAATCAAGTCAAAATGCTAAAATTGATCAAAAAAGATTTGCCAAATTTGGGGCACACACCGCAAAGAGCCTATTTCGGTGCAACCTCTTTCCACCCCCACCCCCCCAAAGGGGTCAGATCTGTGGGTTTCATTTCACCGCCCCCTCCCCCCCCTCAATCCCACCCCAGAGCACCTCAACTCTTCCACAGCTGGGCCTGGAGTCCCCCTTTGTTATGCTAAGAGCCCCCCCCCCCACCAATTCTCTTTATCTGCATTTGAAGAGCCAGCCACAGCCCAACCAAAGGGGCACCATCTGGAGCAAAGCTGGCCGGCCATTCATTCTTCGCCCCCCCACCCACCCACCCACCTCAGAATTCCCCCCTCCCCCTCCTCCTCTCCCAGCAATTCTCAGAAAGGGTGCCTGAATAGAAGTAGGGATTTGAGGAAGGGGGCGGAAAGAGGGAGCCGGTGGTGGGATTTTGGAGGGAAAACGGGACATATTTCTCCTGGCCATTCAGCTCTTTGGAGTGAAGCAGCTGTGACCCCCTCTCCCCTCTCCCGCCCCGAGCAGCGGACAAATGCAAAAACAGGAGGCATCCCCCCACCCCACTCATTCACATATATATTTATACACACATACATACATACATACATACATCTATATCTATATATAATAGATAGATAGACAGACAGACAGACAGACAGATGATAGATAGATAGATACCAGCAGATGATAAATTAGATATGATAGATAGAGATGATAGATAGATAGATAGATAGATAGATAGATAGATAGATAGATAGATAGATAGATAGATAGATAGATAGATAGATAGATAGATAGATAGATAGATAGATAGATAGATAGATAGATACTGGCAGATGATAAATCAGATATGATATAGATAGATAGATAGACAGACAGACAGACAGACAGACAGACAGATGTTAGATAGATAGATACCGGCAGATGATAAATTAGATATGAGAGAGAGAGAGGGAGAGAGAGAGATGATAGATAGATAAATGATAGACATAGATAGATAGATAGATAGATAGATAGATAGATAGATAGATAGATAGATAGATAGATAGATAGATAGATAGATAGATAGGGATAGATAGATGATAGATAGATAGATAGATAGATAGATAGATAGATAGATAGATAGATAGATAGATAGATAGATAGATAGATGATAGATAGATAGGGATAGATAGATGATAGATAGATAGATAGATAGATAGATAGATAGATAGATAGATAGATAGATACTAGCAGATGATAAATCAGATATGATAGATAGAGATAGATAGACAGACAGACAGACAGACAGATGATAGATAGATAGATAGACAGATACACAGACAGACAGATACTTTTTTCTTTAATGTACATAAGTGCTTAGTGAACAGTGTATTGCCTCGGTCAATTTACACACATAATAATAATAAAAATATTATTTACATACACATAGTAATCCTTCAACTTCTTCTCAGGGGTTGCCCCAAAGAAGAGGGAGTCAAGCTATTCTCCAAGGCACCTGAGGGTAGAACAAGAAGCAATGGGTGGAAACTAATCAAGGAGAGAAGCCACTTAGAACTGAGGAGGAATTTCATGACAGTTAGAACAATGAATCCGTGGAACAGAAGTTGCCTCCAGAAGTTGTGAATGCCCCATCACTGGAAGTCTTTAAGAAGATGTTGGACAACCATTTGTCTGAAATGGTTGAGGGTTTCCTGCCTAGGCAGGGGGTTGGACTAGAAGACCTCCAAGGTCCTTTCCAACTCTGCTATTGTATTGTATTTATCAACTATCTCTATCCATCTAGAGATGGATATTAAAAGAAGGACCAGGGGAGACATGATAGCAGTCTTCCAATATTTAAGGGGCTGCCCCAAAGAAGAGGGAGTCAAGCTATTCTCCAAGGCACCTGAGGGCAGAACAAGAAGCAATGGGTGGAAACTAATCAAGGAGAGAAGCAACTTAGAAGAAATTTCCTGACAGAACAATTAACCAGTGGAACAACTTGCCTCCAGAAGTTGTGAATGCCCCAACACCAGAAGTCTTTAAGAAGATGCTGGATAACCATTTGTCTGAAACGGTATAGGGTTCCCTGTCTAGGCAGGGGGTTGGACTAGAAGACCTCCAAGGTCCCTTCCAGCTTTGCCATCCAGGCATCATCAGGAAGCCTTTGACCCAAGGGCCTGGGATGGGAGCTAACGTGTCCAGCCACCTCTGTCCCATCCCCCCCCCAGCAGGCCTGTCTGCTGAGAACAGCGAGACCCCCAGAAGGGGCTGCCTTGGCCTTGTGTGGTCTTCTCACATCCTTCTAGATGTCGGTCACTTTTATCTCGGCGGCTGCTGGGCAACCTTTGCGAAGCCCGGGATGCTGGCAGTGATTCCCAGCTTAGCTGAGGACAGGCGCCATATGGCCAGGAGGCTGGTCCGGGAGGGCCCCCCCCCCTCCCAGCTCTTTCCCAGAATTCAAATGGTAATGAAGTGGCAGGGGAACATGGGCCAAGAGGCAACAGGCGTTCAATGGCCTGGGAAACACCTGTTTAATTTTCCCACAGGAGGGGGGAGGGAAGGAGGGGGGGGCTCCGTGAGATTAACCCCCCCCTCCTGCGGATGGAGGATTGAATTCCTCTCCTCTTCCAGAGATGGTCTGGGCTGCAACATCTGCCCCACAAGACAACGCAATCATCCCGTTGGAAACCACAACCGCAACACAACACAATCCCGTTGGAAACCACAACCGCAGCTGAGCTGGTCCTTTGCCCAAGAATGCTGACCTACAGTTGGGGTACGCCAGGTGACCATCGAGAGGGCCAGGGCAGGAAAGCTTCCACCAAGGGTATCCCCCACTCCTCTGAAATGGGAATGGAGTGGGGCTGTTTCATACTGTGGGGGAGCTGGACACCCAAAGAGAGAGAGAAAGAGAGAGGGAGGGATGGAGATAAATGTAGTCCTATGGAGAGAGGGAGGGAGGGAGGGAGGGACAGACACAGACAAGATGCGTGGTTGGCGGGTGGATGAATGAATGGGTGGATGGATAGATAGAATATGTTATTAGATAGACTGAGATAGCTAGAGAGAGATCGTCAGACATAAAGATAGAGCTAAAGATACATAGCTAGAGAGAGAGAAATAATGACAGAAAGGTAGGGAGGTAGATGATAGATAGAATATGAAATAAGACATTGATAGACATATAGGTGTGTATAGAGACAGATGATGGAAGATAGAAGGATGGATGGATGGACGGACAGAATATGTGATTGGATAGAGATAGACATATATATGTCTACAGAGATAGATAGATGATAGATAGATAGATAGATAGATAGATAGATAGATAGATAGATAGATAGATAGATATAGATAGATAGATAGAGATAGATAGATAGGGATAGATAGATAGATAGATAGAGAGAGAGAGAGAGAGAGAGATAGATAGGGATAGATAGATAGATAGATAGATAGATAGATAGATAGGGATAAGAGATAGATAGATAGATAGATAGATAGATAGATAGATAGATAGATAGATAGATAGATAGATAGATAGATAGATAGATATAGAGATAGATTGATATGATATGATAGACAGACAGACAGAGATAGATAGGGATAGATAGATGATAGATAGGGATAGATAGATAAGATAGATAGATAGGGATAAGAGATAGATAGATAGATAGATAGATAGATAGATATGATATGATATGATATGATAGACAGACAGACAGAGATAGCTAGGGATAGATAGATGATAGATAGGGATAGATAAGATAGATAGATAGATAGATAGATAGATAGATAGATAGATAGATAGATAGATAGGGATAGACAGACAGACAGCTAGCTAGCTACATAGATGAGAAAGAGGGAGAGAGAGGTAGGTAGGTAGGACGGACGGACCTGATGGACAGACAGACAGACAGAGACAGATGATAGAGGCAGATAAACCTTTAACCTGCTGACAAGGCCGGCATATCTCAAAGTACTGAAGTGAAGGGCACCAGGCGACTCAACGGATTCCCTTGGCAAATTTGAACCCAGATCTCGACGCCTCCCCCAGCCTCAACCCTGAAGGGACGCCCCACCCACCCCCAACCATCCTGTTCTTCTGATGACCTGAACCCTCGGCACATGCTCAGGAGCTCTGCCTTGCTCTACTCCCCTACTCCACAAGGCGGGCCCCTTCCTAGTGGCGCCAGGTGAGCTGGGCCCCTCCATCCTGGGCTGCAAGGGGCAGCAATGGTCCCCCTGACCTCTGACCTCGGGGCCAAGCGTTGACACAGGGCTAATGGGTGCAGAAGGCCCAGATGCAAATGGAGGGAGGGGGCTACGGGGGCCCCCCTCCCAATTGTTCTCCTGCCCAGAGATTCCTGCAGACAAAGGAAAGCCGAAAAGAGACTCAAAGACCCCAATGGTGGGGAGGGGGATGCCTGGAAGCAGATGGGAACTAATTAGCTGCTTTGAGAGCCCCTGCGGGAACACTGCAGACCCCTCCCCAATCTCCCCTCCCCAGAGAGGTGGGCGGCATTCAGTGAATGGGGAAGCCACCAGCCTGGGAAAAAAAACCTGAATGGACTCAAAACGCAGCCAGAAGCCACCAATCTTTTCCCCCCTTTTTTTGGGGGGGGGGCATGCTTCGACTCCCATCGTTCCCGGCCTGAACGATGGGAATTGTAGTCTAGCACCCTGGCTTCAACACAACTGGAGGGTGAAACATTCCCCCCCCCCACCAGGTGGTCAGCCCAGACCAGTCTCCTCACTTTCAGAGCTGCAGTAGAGGCGTTTGAGCTGCAGGTCCCATCGTCCCCACCCCGAACAATGGGTGTTGTAGTCTAAGCACCTGGCCTTTGTAGGGATTGGTGTTGAGGAAGAAGGAGGAAGATTCAAGGCAGTCAGCCAAGCATTCTCCCCCCTTGGTGGGGCAGGGGAGAAGATTTACTCTGCAGCTGCCATCATTCCCAGCCTGAACGATGGGCACTGTAGTCTTAATAGCCCAGATCCAGCACGATTGGTGTTAAGTGAAGGAGGAAAACGCCAAGGCCACAAGCCCAGCCAATTTTTCCCCTTTTGGGGGTTCTGAGTGGGGTGATTAAGCTGCAGCTCCCATACCTCCCAGCCCGGATGATGGGAGTTGTAGTCTAGCATCCCAGCTTCGGTACCACTGGTGAAGCTCCACTCGACAGGAAATTTTGCAGGGTGAATTTCTGTCTGCCCTTTTGGGGGGGGAACCTGTTGCATCTTGGGGGCTTCCAGGAGGAGGGTCCTTTCTGCTGTGGTGACCCCCCCCTCTTTGCAATGCCCCCCCTGGTCTAAGATTGGCCCCCGCACAGCTGGCCAATTACCTCCACTAGACCGATTAGATCCCACAGATTAGGCCTCCTCCAAATTCCATCCGCCGGCCAGTGTCGACTGGCGACCACCCGGAGGAGGGCCTTCTCTGTGGCTGCTCCGACCCTCTGGAACGAGCTCCCCGTGGAGATTCGCACCCTCACCACCCTGCAGGCCTTCCGCAAAGCCCTTAAAACCTGGCTGTTCCGACAGGCCTGGGGCTAAAGAACTGTTGCCCCCGTCTCGAATGGTATGACTGTTGTGTGTTTTAAGTTATGCATTGTTATGTTTCGTCTTTAATTTTTGTCTGTATCCCCCTTCCCTGGTTTGAGTTGTGAGCCACCCTGAGTCCCCTTCGGGGGGAAAGGGCAGCATATAAATATAATAAACAAACAAACAAACAAACAAACAAGCCTTCCGCGAGATGGTTATGCCACGGTGAAGCATTTTCACCAGAACTGCATGCAGTGCGATGGAAGGATAGATTTTGCTGCAGATCCCTTATTTTGCTTTTCACGTGGTGATTGACAGCTTGACATCTCGTCTATCTGTTTTATTTCCCCTTTTCCCCCCTTGGATTAGTGTTTTTAAGTGCTGCCAGCCCCCTCGCATCCCTCAGGTGGAATGGGCGGCCATGTGGGTAATTCTTGACTTATGACCATGATTTTCTATCTATCTTATCTATCTTATCCCTCCATCTATCCATCCATCGATCCACCCACCTCTCTCTCTCTCTCTCCATCCACCCCCCTCTCTCTTTATCTATGTACCCCGTTTCCCTGAAAATAAGACCTCCCCGGATAATAAGCCCAATTGAACTTTTGAGCGCATGCGCTAAAATAAGCCCTCCCTGAAAATATTGCACCACAGCAGCAGCCATGAGGGGACCACGCTCTCCGCCTCCTCCTGCACCTCCAAAATAAGGAGATCTCCCCGAAAATAAGGCCAAGCGCTTATTTTGGGGGTCAAAAGAAAATAAGGCCCTGTCTTATTTTGGGGAAAACACGTCTACCTACCTATCTACCTACCTTTATCTATCTATTTATCTATTTATCTATTTATCTATTTATCTATTTATCTATTTATCTATTTATCTATTTATCTATTTATCTATTTATCTATTTATCTATTTATCTATTTATCTATCTATCTATTTATCTATCTATCTATTTATCTATTTATCTATCTATCTATCTATATCATATCTATCTATCTATCTATCTATCTTTCTTTCTTTCTTTCTTTCTATCTATCTACTGTTTCTCCAAAAATAAGACCTCCCCGGATAATAAGCCCAACCAGGCTTTTGCGCACATGCGCTACAATAAACCCCCCCAAATATTGTAATACAGCAGCAGCCATGAGGTGACCACGCTTGCTGCCTCCTGCACCTCAAAAATAATAAGACCTCCCAGAAAATAAGGCCAAGTGGTTTATTTCAGGGGTCAGAAGAAAATAAGACCCCTGTCTTATTTTGGGGGAAAACACTATCTCTGTTTATCTATTTTTCTATCTATTTACCTATCTATTTATCTATATATATTTATCTATCATCCATCCATCCATCCATCCATCCATCCATCCATCCTATTTATCTATCTACCAACTATCTCTCTCTCTCTCTCTCTCTCTCTCTCTCACATCTATCCATCAATCTGTCTGTCTTATATCTATCCTATCCATCTATCATCCATCCATATCTATCTATCTATCTATCTATCTATCTATCTATCTATCTATCTATCTATCTATCTATCTATCTATCTATCTATCTATCTATCTATCATCTATCTATCTCTATCCACTCTATATATATATATCTATGCCTATCATTTATCTCTCTCTTGTCTATCTATCTATCTATCTATCTATCTATCTATCTATCTATCTATCTATCTATCTATCTATTTATCTATCTATCCTCTCTCTCTTGTCTATCTATATCTATCTATCATTTATCTCTTTCTTGTCTGTCTGTCTATCTATCTATCTATCTATCTATCTATCTATCTATCTATCATCTATCTATCTATCTATCTATCTATCTATCTCTATCTACCAACTATCTATCTCTCTCATCTCTCCATCAATCTGTCTGTCTTATATCTATCCCATCCATCTATCATCCATCCATATCTATCTATCTATCTATCTATCTATCTATCTATCTATCTATCTATCTATCTATCTATCTATCTATCTATCTATCTATCTATCTATCTATCTATCTATCTATCTATCTATCTTAGTTATTTTATACTAGTTTCTGGCCAAAAAAAGACACAGGAATAAAATTTGTTAAATGAATCCCTGCAATTGTTAACTAAATAACATGATTGTTAAGTGATTCTGGCTGCCCACATGGACTTTGCTTGTGTGAAAGTTGCAAAAGGGGACCCCATGACCCCGGGACACTGCAACCGTCATAAATGCGAGTCAGTGATCAAGCATCCAATGTCAATGACGTGACCGTGGGGCAGGCTACAAAGGTTGTAAGTGTGAAAAACCATCAAAAGTCATCTTATCCAGTGATGTTGTAACTTTGAACTGTTGTAAGTTGAGAACTACCTGTATAAAATAAAATAAACAACGACATAAAAATGAAATAAATAATAAAATTAAATAAATAACAAAATAAAATAAATAATAAAATAAAATAAACAATTAAATAAAATAATAAAATAAAATAAACAATAAAATAAAATAAACAATAAAATAAAATAAACAATAAAATAAAATAAACAATTAAATAAAATAAACAATAAAATAAAATAAACAATAAAATAAAATAAACAATAAAATAAAATAAACAATAAAATAAAATAAACAATAAAATAAAATAAACAATAAAATAAAATAAAATAAACAATAAAATAAAATAAACAAACAATAAAATAAAATAAACAATAAAATAAAATAAAATAAACAATAAAATAAAATAAATAAACAATAAAATAAAATAAACAATAAAATAAAATAAACAATAAAATAAAATAAACAATAAAATAAAATAAAATAAATAAACAATAAAATAAAATAAACAATAAAATAAACAATAAAATAAAATAAACAATAAAATAAAATAAACAATAAAATAAAATAAACAATAAAATAAAATAAACAATAAAATAAAATAAACAATAAAATAAAATAAACAATAAAATAAAATAAAATAAAGAATAAAATAAAATTAAATAAACAATAAAATAAAATAAACAATAAAATTAAATACATAAAATAATGCAATGCAATGCAATGCAATGCAATAAAAATGCCTGCATGAGGATGGGAGGAAGTCATCCAGGGCCTCTTCAGGGAGCCATGTGGCCCAGAGGGAATTTCTCTGAAGTGTGTGAGGTTTTGGGGAAAGAAAAACAAGTTGCTTTCTTTCAAAAGGCTGCGGGTGAAGGAGGAGGGTGTCTTCTAAAGCCGGTCATCTCCATCCCACAGACAAAAGCTTTTCTCAAAAAAACACCCCAAGATCACATCTGGCCAACACCAACTCCCACCCCAAACAGAAAGCAGAGCCAGGACGACAATTGCATGGGCTGGGACTGGAAGGAAAAGAATAATATTCCAAATAAGATCGGAGTATTCTTCAGACGTGCAATTGCTCTCACTTTCTATCAGACTTTCACTCAGCTCAAGTGACAATATTTAAAACCCAACCTAGCTAATGTCCCAAAAAGTAAGCAGGGTTTTTTTAAACCATAAAGTTATTTTTTTTAAAAAATTGTTACACATTTGACTTCTTTTATAAATAGAGTTTTTTTTGCCTGGGTTTTCCCCCCTTAACATCTTCTCATAGGCATGATTCATTTTACATCCTATTTCCATCTCCAATTTCAGCCGTATTATTTCCTTTCCATATTTTCCATCTTAGATTTTTAATTTCTTCTTAGTCAATACACGATATCATTATTTGTCCCCCCCCCCAGTTAATCAAATTTAACATTTCATTCCCTTCTCTTTATTCTATTTTACTATAGGTAACATGCATCCTCAGATTTAATTTTACAATACAATAGCAGAGTTGGAAGGGGACCTTGGAGGTCATCTAGTCCAACCCCCAGCCTAGGCAGGAAACCCTATACCGTTTCAGACAAATGGATGTCCAACATTTTCTCAAAGACTTCCAGTGTTGGGGCATTCACAACTTCTGGAGGCAATTTCTGTTCCACTGATTAATTCTTCTCACTGTCAGGAAATTTCTCCTCCATTCTAAGTTGCTTCTCTCCTTGATTAGTTTCCACCCATTGCTTCTTGTTCTACCCTCAGGTGCCTTGGAGAATAGTTTGACTCCCTCTTCTTTGGGGCAACCCCTGAGATATTGGAAGACTGCTATCATGTCTCCCCTGGTCCTCCTTTTCATTAAACTAGCCATGCCCAATTCCTGCAATCGTTCTTCATATGTTTTAGCCTCCAGTCCCCTAATCCTCTTTGTTGCTTTTCTATGCACTCTTTCTAGAGTTTATACAATACAATACAATAGCAGAGTTGGAAGGAACCTTGGAGGTCTTCTAGTCCAACCCCCTCCCTAGGCAGGAAACCCTATACCGTTCCAGACAAATGGCTATCCAGCATCTTCTTAAAGACTTCCAGTGTTGGGGCATTCACAACTTCTGGAGGCAACTTCTGTTCCACTGATTAATTGTCCTCACTGTCAGGAAATTTCTCCTCCGTTCTAAGTTGCTTCTCTCCTTGATTAGTTTCCACCCATTGCTTCTTGTTCTGCCCTCAGGTGCTTTGGAGAATAGTTTTGTATAATAAATATTTCATTTGAGTTAATTATCCACAATTAATAGTATCCATCTATTCCCCTCGCATTTTAAATACATACCATTGACAATGTTAACACATTTCATTTTATTCTACTGTTAAATTCCCTTTCCTTCTTTCCTAATCATTTTCTCTTGATCTCTCAGAAATTTCACTTTTTCTTATATAGTAAGCAGGGTTGAGCCTGCTTAGGATTCGGGCGTGTAAATTTCCCAGGACTGGAAATTTGGGAAACACATCCTGGAAACAGCGGCATCAAAACAGCCCTTGCTGGAAATCGGAGTCTATAAATACTCGCAAATAAATAAACAAAAGCGTTTATAATAAATAAATAGAAACAAAACCATGAAGTCACCGGATAAAATGTGAACGTTGCCGTGTGAAAAATGACATTTCCTGTTCTCGCCAAGGAAGCCCAGCGCCTGGATCCTGTCCTCAGACTATCATGCACTGTACGGCCACAACGGAGCCCCCGAATATTCCGTCGCTAAGCAAGACGGATGTTTCATTTAAAGTTGCTCCATTGTACAAACCTTTTCTTCCAAGGCGTTCTGTTGGAAGAGTTTTTAATTTATAATTTATATTATATGGGTTTATAAAGAAGAACACGCTTTTCTTGTCTACTTTTTCAAAGATTATAATGCAGTGTTTCTCAACCTTGGCAACTTGAAGATGTCCAGACTTCAACTCCCAGAATTCCCCCAGCCAGCATTCGCTGGCTGGGGGAATTCTGGGAGTTGAAGTCCGGACATCTTCAAGTTGCCAAGGTTGAGAAACCCTGTTATAATGATTTCATATCATATGAGATTGTCCCACTTGCTTTTATAAAAATGATTCTGTTTTAGTATTATTTATTACATTTACCGTATATTACATTTCACCTTGCCTAATTGTGTTGCTTATCTGGAGTTTATGCGGGACCCAGCCTTTCGGAATAAATTACCCAATCTGTGTTCCTAAAAAGCTGGCTGCCTTAATTTATACTTGAGGCAGGAAGACTGAGTCCGCTTTTTGTCTTTTCTCCTTTTCTCATTTAGGGAAATATAATATTCTGCCTTTTTTTTTTAAACATTCCTCAAAATATTGCATTTTTCTAGGAGGGTTGGTTGCTAACTTTCGACAAGGGGAAACGCTAATCCTAGGTAAAGCTTGTCTGAGCTAATCTTGTCAGCTTCTTGTTCGTTGCTTATCTGGAGTTTCTGTCTGACCCAGTCTTTCTGAATGGATTACTAAATGGGCACTTATAAAAACTAGGAGGGTTGGTTGCTAACTTTCGACAAGAGGAAATGCTAATCCTAGGTAAAGTTTGTCTTGAGCTAATCTTGTCAGCTTCTTGTTCGTTGCTTATCTGGAGTTTCTGTCTGACCCAGTCTTTCTGAATGGATTACCAAATGGGCATTTATAAAAAGGTGGTCTCTTCGGTTTCTGCTTGGGGTTAAGGGTTAGGGGGCTGGCTTCTGCCTCTCTTAAGATTTTTCCTCCATTTCTCCTTTAGGGGAAATATTCTATCCTGCCTTTTTAATATCCCCCAAAATATTTCATTCTCTAGGAGGGTGGGTGGGTGGGTGCTGACTTTCTACAGTGAGTTGCAACTTCTATCAAGACATGAAAGCCACATACTCCCTGGTTCCGTTCACACACACTGTTGTGACCCACCAGTGGCCATTGCAGCTGGCAGCAGATTCGGAGAGTGAGGAGGTTGGGGAGGAAGATGGGCCAGTCTTGGAGTCTGGGGAAGGCTCTGATGAAGGCTCTGTGTTGGAGAGGGCCAGAGCCGTATGCCAGTTATCAGCTACCTTCGGAGTCAGACATCAGTGAGGCAGAAGAACAGCTGGAGCCTGTTCCCAGTGTGCGCATGCGCAGAGTTGCCAGACGAAGGGAACAGCTAAAGAACAGGGGTCGACTTGGGAGTAAAGCCACAGGTGGACGGTGAATGGCCCCTCCCAGAGGGAATAAAAGAGGAGCGAAAGGGGAGTGGAGTTTGCAGGAGACAATTAGTTCGCTTCATTGGTTCGTGACTCTCCGAGACTCCTTGCCAAGTTCTGCAGAGATCGGCCTGGCAGCTCTCCAAGCCAGATAAGGTCTGTGACCGTAAATCCTCCCTCGAAAGACTTTACTGGATGGGAATGAGCAGAATTCACAGTCAATTAAGAAAAGGGGTTTTTGTCGGGACAAGGAATCTGCTTCATGCTCTTGGGAAGCCCGAGTCAGAACACGTATGTTAAACCAGCGTTTCTCAAAATTTAAGACTGGCAGACTCCAACTCCCAGAATCCTTTGCAGGCTGGGGAATTCTGGGAGTTGAAGTCCACCTTGTTTTCAAAGTGGCCAAGGTTGAAAGATCCTTGAACTTTCCCCGAAGCAAAAGCCGGGGTTGAGTGACAGTTAGCTGCCCGCTTCCCGTGACGCCTTGTCGGACAGGTTCCGCAGCCCACCTGTTGCCCGTACCTGATGATGCCTATCGGTTCAGCTGGCCCGGATGGAGGTGAAGAAAGGGGGACCTCTACCCTCCTGGGAACGTCCTTGGGGTGGATTAGCTCCATGGCCACGGGAGGCTGCCTTGGGCAGGGAGGGGCCAGCTGAAAGGGAAGCAGCACACCTGTGGGCCCAGGTGCGGCTCCCAGGGAGAAGGACGGTGCTTTCTTCAAGCTGCAGGTGCTGTTTAGGCAGCAATTTGCAAACTGCAGCGTCCTGAAAACTCCCATCTTTGATCTCCCAGCGAAAGAAAAAAGTATTCAGGTCCTCTGTAGATGCCAAGCCTCCTTCCTCACCCCCAAAGTTTTTCTTGGGGGTGGGAAGGAATGGCTGCGTTCACATGACCTGCTTAACCCAAAAGATGCCATATTTCGGGTTGGCAAGGACACAGCCAGCCAGCTATAAACTGTCCAGGAATGAGCCTCTGTCCATACAACACGTTCTGCCCAGTTCAGCCAAACTTTGGCCCATATTTTGTATTTTACAAGCAGCAGCCTAGAGGGGAAAAAAAAGCTGTGTGGCTCAGTTTTTAGCAACTTAAGAGGTGTGGACTTCAACTCCCAGAATTCCCCAGCCAGCAAGGATGTTGAAGTCCACCCAATTGCCTAGCTCAGTGTTTCTCAACCTTGGTAACTTGAAGATGTCTGGACTTCAACTCCCAGAATTCCCCAGCCAGCATTCGCTGGCTGGGGAATTCTGGGAGTTGAAGTCCAGACATCTTCAAGTTGCCAAGGTTGAGAAACACTGGCCTAGCTCAACAAACACGGCCATTGAGAAGGAATATGGGGTCCTTGGTGCTCTCTGAGCTTGGTGGTTTCCTTGCAGGCGTTTCATGACCCAGCTAGGGAACATCATCAGTGCTAGAAGGGAGTGGGGTGTGTGTTGTAGAGGAGGAGGAGGAGGAGGAGAAAGAAGAGGAGGAGGGCTGTGGGGTCCTTGGTGCCCTCTGAGCTTGGTGGCTTTCTTGCAGGCGTTTCATGACCCAACTAGGGAACATCATCAAGGAAGGAAGGAAGGAAGGAAGGAAGGAAGGAAGGAGGGAGGGAGGGAGGGAGGGAGGGAGGGAAGGGAGGAAGACTGTGGGGTCCTTGGTGCTCTCTAAGCCTGGTGGTTTTCTTGCAGGCGTTTCATGACCCAACTAGGGAACATCATCAGTGCTAGAAGGGAGTGGGGTGTGTGTTGTAGAGGAGGAGGAGGAGAAAGAAGAGGAGGAGGGCTGTGGGGTCCTTGGTGCCCTCTGAGCTTGGTGGCTTTCTTGCAGGCGTTTCATGACCCAACTAGGGAACATCATCAGTGCTAGAAGGGAGTGGGGTGTGTGTTGTAGAGGAGGAGGAGGAGAAAGAAGAGGAGGGGGGCTGTGGGGTCCTTGGTGCCCTCTGAGCTTGGTGGTTTCCTTGCAGGCGTTTCATGACCCAACTAGGGAACATCATCAAGGAAGGAAGGAAGGAAGGAAGGAAGGAAGGAGGGAGGGACGAGGGAGGGAGGGAGGGAGGGAAGGAAGGAAGACTGGGGTCCTTGGTGCCCTCTGAGCTTGGTGGCTTTCTTGCAGGCGTTTCATGACCCAGCTAGGGAACATCATCAGTGCTATTGAGGACACTCTGAGCCATGAACCGCCCTGCAAATCAACAAGGAGCCCTCAATTCCAGGCTGGCCTTCCAACATTCTCCCTTCTTGGTTGGAGAAGGCTGCTTGGAGATGGGGCCCTTTTCTGCAAGACCCAGGTCACTTGCCAACACGGGTCCCCGCATTCCCACCACGCTGGGCTCCCCAGAACCCCTCCCTCCCTCCCCTTTCTCCTGCGGGCTGAGCCGGGCGCTTGGCTGCCTGTGCCGTCCTTCTAACTTCCCAGCGGTGCACGAAGCCCCCTCGGTCGGTCAGGCGGAGTCCTTGCTCGCGTCCGGCAGTCTTGGCAGCCGCCAGCCCCCTCCCCGGCCCGCCCGCCTGCCCGGGGCAGCGGAGAACAATGCAGGGCATCGATGGAGCCGCTCTGTCTGGGCTCGCCGTCTCAAGCCGGCCGACGCCGACAATAGCCCGCACAGCTGCACGGCTGCCCCCCCTTCCCCTGCCTTCCTTCCAGGCTGGGGCAAGGGGGTGGGGGAGAGGGAAAGGCAGGCGCGGGAAGGACCATCCCCAAATTTTTTGGGGGTGGGTGGGTGGGAGGGGAGCCTTCTGGAGCGTCGAATTTGGTGGTGTCAGCCGAGAGAGCTTCTCCCTGCCTAGATGGCTCGTGCCAGTGAGCCAAGCCAGGTCCCTGCGGCATTGAGGCAGGCTGCGTGGCGCCCTTTTTCCCCAACTCCGTTTGGACTGACTCGCAGTTACGACGGTTGCAGCGTCTCAAGGTCACGCGATTCCCCTTTAAAAGAGAATTTAATAACTAGACAGATTCTTGGGGTATTAAAAGTTTCTTGACCATGTGGAATGGGGAAAAAAAGGAATGATTACCTTTAAGATGAGTTGTTCTGTTTGCTTCCTGTTTCAAAACAAATGAAACAGGATATTGGTCCCAATAGGTAAAGGAGGAATGAATGTCGTGTCTCTGTTTTGGGAGATTGTGTATGAGGCCTACATGAAAGGGGTCTACGACGTGACACAGGAAGGCCAGGTACTTTGGGGATGATGGATGAGCTGGCTAAGAGTATAAAAGACTGTAAACAACTGCCCTTCGGGGTTCAGATTTTTGCTCGGCCAATTGCTCCCGAACTTTTGCGCAAATAAACTTTTCCCTCTGACAAAGAGCTGGTCTTGTCTCATTTTCGGCTACACCCTGACCAGTGAGCTTCTGAGCAGCAAAGCCAATGGGGGAAGCCTGATTCGCTTAACTGCCAGGATTCACTTAACGACTGTGCCAATGAAGGTCGTAAACTGGGGCAAACCTCACTTAACAGCAGAGATTTCGGGCTCAGTGGTGGTGGTAAGCTGAGTACTGTGTTTGTGTGTGTGTGTGTGTGTGTGTATGAGAGAGAGAGAGAGAGAGGGAGGGAGGGAGGGAGGGAGAGAGAGAGAGAGAGAGAGAGAGAGAGAGAGAGGGAGAGAATGATCTATGTTCAAATACTAAACTCTAAGCCAGCAGTCCTCAACCTTGGCAGCCAGCTGACCCAGCTGTGGTGGGGAGAAGGGAACTGGGACATGAGAGTGGCAGGCCAGCACCCTCGCATGTGCGTGAGTGCGCATACACACACACACACACACACACACACACACCTACCTCCCTTCACCTGAGTGGTGGCGTGGCGCACAAACGCACAGCACAATTTGCAGGAGCTGAGCGTGTGCATCTGAACCCCCGAAATGCAATGCGTGTACACACACACCCCACGCATGTGCCTGCTCCCCGCACAAGCATGTGTGGTTCCCCTGCATGCCACCTGCGCCCGCAGCCCTCCCTTGCACACACACCCCACCCACTGTGCATGCGTGGCAGAGCTGAACTGGGGCGAGGGTTCTCGCGTGCCCACAGAGAGGGCGCTGTGTGCCACCACTGGCAAGCATGCCGAAGATTCGTCACTACGGAAATTTTCTTTCTTTCTTTTTTTTATTGAACATTTTTGGAAAAAAAAACAAACACAAACTTTTACAAATGTTTAGTTCCTCCCCCACCCTCAACCCCCCACAACCTTCCCCCTCCCCCCACTTCCCAGAACCAATACAGGGTATAAGTCTTTAACAAAGAAGAATCTAAGGTACAGTTAAAAGAAAAAACCCCAAAAAATATAGTTAATAACGTATTTCCATTGAACTCTAGCTCCTCCTTGCTGGACTAACTCTAGATAATTTATAATTCCTGATCTCTAATCATAACCTATCTGGAATTTTTTAGTCCCATATTTGTTTTCAGTATAATCAATCCATCTTTTCCACTCCAGTTTATATCTCTCATTTGAGTGGTCCTTGAGATATGCAGATATTTTGGCCATCTCGGCTAGGTTTGTTACTTTCAGTGTCCATTCTTGAATAGTAGGCAAGTCTTCCTTCTTCCAGTATTGCGCCACCAACAATCTAGCTGCAGTTATTAAATGCAAGATCAGGTTAATCTCTACAACTGTACAATCAGTAATTATGCCTAACAAAAATAACTGAGGGGTAAACTTTATCCTTTTTTTAAGAACATTTTGCATAATCCACCATATTTTAATCCAAAATGCTTTAACCTTTTTGCAAGCCCACCGTATATGAAAATATGTAGCGTCCATACAATCACATCTCCAGCATTTAGGTTCTAAGTTCGGGTAGCCATTTTTTAAGGATCTAAATGCCATCTGTAAAACATCTTATAAAAATTTTCTCTCTCGTTTTGGGCTTGCGTAAATTTTACATTTCTCACGCATATCTTTTCCCATGTATCCAACATTATTGGTTCTTCAACATTTTGAGCCCATTTAATCATATAGTCTTTAACTAGCTCTGTTTCCGAGTCCATTTCTATTAATACATTATATAATCTCTTTATATGCATTGGACTTTGATCTCTCATTTGTTTAAGTAAGTTATCCTCGACTTGCATAAAGCCAATTTTTGCTTAGCTGCGGAAATTTTGGGCTCGTTAATAATAACTGCAGTGATTCACTTAACAACGGTGGCAAGAAAGGACATAAAACGGAGCGAAAACAAGCATCTGGCTTAGGTGCAGAAAGTTTGGGCTCAGTTTTGGGCGGGGGGTGGGTGGGTGGGCCACCTTCCACGGGCTTCGGAGGTGCGGGAGGTGGCTTGGGGCGGGGGAGGGAGGCATGATAAAAGCGCCTCTCTGGTCTCCCAGGGCGGCCTGACAGGTGAATGGAAGAGCGCGGCGGGAGGAGACGCTCCCCGACTGACCCCGCCCCGCGCTCTTCCGGTTGCCATGGGCACCGGCCGCCAGGCGCCAAGCTGACAGCGCTGGGGATTTTTATGAATGGGTGACGTCACGGGCCTTGGCGTCTGAAGGTCTGAGCAGCTTGTCAAGGCAGGGAAGCGGCGGGGCCGGCTGTGGGAAACCGGCTCGAAGTGGCAGCCTTCCAGGTCGAGGTCCTGCGAAGGAGCCGGTGGTCGTGCGAACGTAAAGCGGGAGGTGGGAATCGGTGCAAGAGCCGAAGGGTTTTCTTTGGAGGGGAGGGGGGGCGGGAGTGAGAAGGCACGTGCGAAAGGACACGGTTGCATTCGGATGGCGGGACGGGAGACCACGCAGCGACCTTCCTTGCGACCCGCGGCTAGCGCCCGTGGCGTGGGAAGCTTTTCGCGTGGATGTTGGTATCATTGAAGAGCCTCTTCGCCGGCCTGGCAATTCAGGTCGATTGCGCGCGCGCACACACAAAACAACACAATTCACAAATACACAGTAAATGATAACACTCAAAACACACATTATATAAGACACACAAACACAGTAAATGACACACACAGATAACATAACAGACAAAATGACACTCACACACAAATGCAGTCAATAACAAAACGCAAAATGACACAATGGCACACATACACACACCAAGGTAGATTGTGATCACTAAATGGTTCAGTCATCCACCTCAACACGATTCCTGCCAGGGACAACTTGAGACGACGCGTGTGTGTGAAGCTTAGAACTCTAATTCTAATAGAATACAGCTGGAAGAGACTTTGGGGGTCTTCTGATCCCCCTCCACAGGCAGGAGACCCTTGCAGAATAACAGTTGGAAGGGACCTTGGAGTCTTCTAGTCCAGCCCTCTGCTCAAGCAGGAGACCCTTACAGAATTACAGAATAACAAGAGTTGGAAGGGACCTTGGAGATCATCTAGTCCAGCCCCCTGCTCAAGCAGGAGACCCTTACAGAACGACAGAATAAAAAGAGTTGGAAGGGACCTTGGAGATCATCTAGTCCAGCCCCCTGCTCAAGCAGGAGAACTTGATGGAACCCAGGAGACCAAGATGAGGACTGGCGTATCCATCCTCCTGTGCCGCATTCGGTGGCTCCCTTCACACCACAAGCCCAAGTAGATGAAGCCAAGATAAGATGCTGGCTTGTCATCGTTCCCGTGCCGCAGTTTTTCCCCCCAGGGTGGGGAGGGCGTTGAAGGAACCCCCAGGAAAGTGGTGGGTGGGGCAAAGAAAACCCCCCATCTAGGTGGTCATTCCTCAGCCTAGCGCCCTCCTGATGCCTCGTGACGCAGCTCCAGTTCATCCTCCTCCTGGCAGCCGGCGGAGTGGAAGGCATGGGTTTTGTAGTCGTCTATCCCCCCTCTCTCACACACACCCCAAGCAAAATTCCTCCGGAGCATCGCATAGCTGAATTCTTCGAGGTTCAATGCGATTCCCCCTCCCCAATAAATTTGCGGATGGGGGAGGAAGGGGAAAGCCTCGAGGTGCGGAAGAGGAGGCGAGAAAAGGAATGTTCAGACACGCGTTTGTTTCCGTCTCTGCGGGTCCCGGCGACGGGGAAGCGGAGGGAGAAGTGTCAAAGCTGTCCATCAACTCCTTTCAACCTCCCCCCCACCCCGACTACATGTCCCGGGGCGCCCTCCACTTGCACCTGGCCCCCATCCCCTCCCTCGCCCCCTTCCCCACGACCAGCAGAGGGGGCAAAACCCGCGTTGCCGGAGGACACGCGAGTCCCATCAATGAAAGCGGGGAAACCGCGCCCCTCTCCTGTCATTGGCTCCCTGTGGCTCCGCCCCGCCGTTCCGAACGGTATAAAAGCCGCCTCTCCGCCTCCAGAGCGCCATTCGCGACTGCGTTCGGCGGGCGGCTGCTTGCGTGCTGGTGTTTTGTCCTCGCAGTTGCGTCCGTTCGCGTCTCCCGGCTATGAAGGTGGTGCCAGCAGCCCCCGCCGCGTCGCCCGGCCCCAGCTGCGGTCTCAAGGGCGCGGGGGGCGAGCCTTTGCCGCGGTGCCTCTCGGAGCAGAGCGTGTCGCTGTCCCGCGTGGGCAGCGCCCCTTCCCGGGGATTGCCCCTCGGCCCCGATCAAGCCGCCGCTGCCGCCGCCGCCTCGCTCCTCCTGGACATGAAGGGCTGCTACTCGCGCCTGGCCGCGCTGGTGCCCACCTTGCCCCGCCATCGCCGCGTCTCCAAGGTGGAGATCCTCCAGCACGTCATCGATTACATTGGGATCTCCAGCTGGAGTTGCAGGACCCGCTGGGCACCGGGGCGCCCTCTCCGCGGGGCGTGGACGAGCCGGCTGGAGGAGCCGAGGTGAGCCTCTCCCCACCAGGGAAGATTCCTCCCCCCCCCCAGGAGAGAGGAGATAGGGTGACATAACGGGGGCTCCGTGGGTTCCTGCCCATCTGCCCCTCCAAATCGCGCCGCAATGGCTCCGTGGGTTCGTGCCACCCGTGCTCAGAATCACGGGTGGCACGATCATTGTGTCCATCTGCCCCACACACCCAGGACACGCGCAGCAAGAGTGCAGTGGGGGGGGGTGTTGTGTCCCGTCTGCCCCACCGCAGCGCCCAAGTTTTTCCCCGGGGCACTGCCAGGCTCCTGAGCAATCTGTTGTAGGCTTTGTGCCAATTCCATGTTCCTGTTGCTGGCCTGGGGATGTGTGTGTGTGTGTGTGTGTCTCGTGCCCGTCTCCAAATAAATTCGCGACCCACAGAACAGGAATTCTGTTTGGGAAGGGTGAATTATGCGAGAGGCATTTCTCCCCCCACCAGTGCCATCCCTTGCCAGCCCTTCTGGTGGGCATTGACTAGCCAGGGCCCACGTTTTTGCAGAATGTAGAAAGGAACTTTTGCTCAATTTTTGATAGTTGCAAATCCAGGGGGAATCTGGTACCCCCTTTTGAGGTGACAACACTTCTCTAGCAAGACAAAAAACTTTTAAGAAAGTTTTTTGCCTTTTGGGTAGAATTGGGGAGCCACACAGGCAGAAGAATCCTCTCTTAAGTGGGGGGGAAAAAACCACTTTTAGGATCTTGAGATTAATAACAATTTCTCCGTAATTCACCAGGCACCTTCAGAATTGTTATCACCCTTGATGGAGAAAGGTTTTTTTTTTAAAGTTCCTAATATTTTTATACTTTTATAAAAAATAAATTCTTTCTCTAGAACTCCCTTCTTACAGCTGTTCATCTCCCCGCCCCCAATTATACACCCCCAGTTTTGTTTACAGGTAGTCGCGTTCAAAGTTACAACGGCACTGAAAAATGTGACTTGTGACCCATTTTTCACAGATACGACGGGTCACGTGATCAAAACTCAAATGCTCGGCAACTGACTCGTACTTACGACCGTTGCCGTGTCCTGGGGTGTGTGTGTGTCAAGTGATCTCCTTTGGGTGACCTTCCAAAGCAAAGTCAATGGGGGAAAGTCAAATTCGTTTAACAACCTGGTTACTAACTTAATCCGGCTGCAGTGACTCGCTTAACAACGGTGGGCAAGGAAGTTCGTAAAGCGGGGCGAAAACTCAACTTTAACAAATGTCTCACTTAGGCATCCAAAATATTGGGCTGGATTGAGGTTGTAGGTTGAGGACGTACCTGTATATGCTGTCCATTCCCTTTATAACGTACCCCGTCATAAATCCAAGTTTGTTTATTTAATTTAATTAATTAATTTAATTTATTGACTTTTTAATTTAATGGCGATATGAAGGATTCTTTTAATTATGCCAGTAAAGGGCATAATTGTTGTTGTGATTCTGGCATTTTATTTATGTTTTCTGTGGCTTTTCCAATCTTTTTTTTTTAACATATTTTTTATTTCTTATTTTAAACACTTAAAACAGATCAACAAAAACGTACACATAACTTACAAACAACACTGGAACTGCACTATCGGTGCGTCCTTATAATTGTTTCCCCTACTATGCATTCTAATTTTACATTTGTGGCCACCTTGTTTCTTACTCCTTTAGTTGTTTTATGTTTAATCATTCGTATCAGACAATCCTATTACCTTTATTACGTTGTCTATCCTTTTCTTAACATTTGTGTATCTTACTTTTCCTATCTTCTTATCGCTCTATCCTAATTCTTCTCCTATGCCTTTTACAATTCCCCGATTTCTTATTTCTACCATCTTAACCGTTTGCACCATTTCCCCCAAAACTAAAATTGTATTCTGATTCCTTCTTTTCCGATCTTAAAAGAGAACGAAATGAACCACTTGCGAGAAAAGAAATCTCTAGATTAAAAAAAAAAATGCCTTTTTTAGAGGCATGTCCGTTTCCGAGTTTCACAACACTCTTGAACCATGTTGACCTCACACTGGTCTCAACGCCGTTCCTCTTTTCACCACCGAAACCCGTACAATTAATTGACGGCTGAATTTATTTATTTTTTTTGCCCCTGGGAGAAAAGGGGCAGATGGCAACACAACTGCTGAATCTTTTTTTTAACTGTTATTTTTGATTTTTCCCAAACAGCCTGCTTGCGTTAGCCCGGACGACCGAATCTTATGCCGCTGAAGATCCATTGATCGGCCTCGCCAAAGAGATCTGCTTGAAATGCTTCTTTTATCCCTCCAATGGCTGGGAAAACGGGGCGCTTTGGTGGCGATTAGTGTGGGGGGGGTTCTCTGTCTCTACCCCCATTTCCTTCTCTCCCGAGATTTGAGTTGGACGCGGCAGATGGAAACTGGTTTTCGGAGGGTCAAGATAACAACGACGGTGCTTTTAATTCCGGACGGGACGAAACCCGCTAGAATTGGGACTTAAAATAGTACCATCCCAATGGGGTTGGGCCCCTCTGATGAACTTCTGGACTTCAACTCCCAGAATTCCTGAGCCAACATGGGGAAGGGTTGACCCCCCCTTGGATGACTTCTGGACTTCAACTCACAGAATTGATATATGGGACAGTGCCTTTCCCCCCCCCCCCCCTCTGCTTTCCCAAAAGCAGGGACTCAGACCTCCCGCGAATATTTCTCAGTTTTCTGAGAATGGGGCTGTATTGTATATTACAATGTTCCTATTTCTGAGAATATTTTTCTACCATAGTTATTTTGGTTTTTTTGGCTCTTATTATAGGGAACAAATGCATATTGCTGTGAAAAAAATGCTGTTTTTGTGACGTGTTTTATTGGGGCTGGGAAGGAGGGGTTGGAGGAGTGTTGGGGAGACCCCCCCCTTTCAGGCCTCAGGCTATGCTGGTTAGGTGGAGGGGGCTTGGGGAAGAACCCTGGATCCAAACTACACTTGTTGGGGGGGAATAGAGCCGAGGTGGCACAGTGGTTAAATGCAGCACTGCAGGCTACTTCAGCTGACTGCAGTTTTGCAGTTCGGCGGTTCAAATCTCACCAGCTCAGGGTTGACTCAGCCTTCCATCCTTCCGAGGTGGGTAAAATGAGGACCCAGATTGTTGGGGGCAATATGCTGACTCTGTAAAACGCTTAGAGAGGGCTGAAAGCCCTATGAAGCGGTATATAAGTCTAACTGCTATTGCTATTGCTATCTTGGGTTTGATGTCACACACCTATATGGAGGGGGGGGAGGAGGCATGGTGGAAGAGGCGGTCAGAGTGGAAGCCCCCACCAATCGTAGGCCGAGGAATGGGCTGTCAATTACAACTAGAGCAGTTGATTCCGGGTGCTTTGTGGACTTCAACTCCCAGAATTCCCTATTGTTAAAAGTCCACAGGTTTAAAGGGACAGGAAGTTGTGTTTTATGGGAATGCGTGAGTGAAGAAGAAGAAGAAGAGGCTAAACTTTTGTCTCCCTCAGGCTGGGAATGAAAAAGCGCTGACCAGGGATGGTAGGTCTCCAGCCTGGAGCCAAGGGGGTTGGACTAGATGACCTCCGAGGGTTCCCCTCCAGGCCTAGGGTTCTATGTATTTAGGATATGCCAGTCCTGGTAAAAATACTGAGAGAGGGCGACCCTTCTTAGCGATGATTGCCCGAAGGATTAGTTGGCAGGAGAATCTGAATTCTAGGGCTGAAGGGGACCTTAGAGGTCTTCTAGTCCAACCCAGTGCAGAGATCCTCTGTTCATCACAAATGGCTACCCAATCTCCAACAGATGCAGCCCCCCCCATCCCCCATTGACCTCAGAAGGCTGGTTTGTTCCACTGACTTCACAATTGGGGAAAATTAAGTCCCATGTAGTCCTTGACTTACAGCGGTCTGTTTAGTGACCAAAGTTAAATAACTGGGGAAAAAGTGATGAATGACAAGTTCTCACACTTATGACCGTTGCAGCCTCCCTGTGGTCAAAATTCAGACCGTTTTGGCAACTGACTCACATTTACGACGGTCGCAGCGTCCGGGGGGTCACGTGATTTCCCCTTTTTCGACCTCCTGGCAAGCCAAGTCAATCTGGGAAGCCAGGTTCGCTCAACAACCATGTGACTAACTGCTGGGATTCACTTAACGACTGTGGCAAGAAAAAGCCATAAAACGAGGCAAACCCCCCCCTTAACAACAGAAATTTGGGGCACATTTGTGGTCCTAAGTCGAGAACCTACCTGCATTCACTCCAAAGAGCGTCCTACTCAAACCTGTCAGCCCAGCTGCCAAATTCTTTTTATTTTACTTTTTTGATAAAGTTTTTTATATCTTTCATTTTCATAACACATAATCATATGTATATTATTACATAGCCAACATTATATTATTACATGGTTACATCAATTGTCTTACTTTCAACTCCCAAAAAACAATTAAACAATTATTGGCTCTTCTGCTTTCCATACACCATATTTGTACCTTATTCATCACTTTCTTCTCCCTCTCTCCTCCCCTCCTCTACCTCCTTTCTTCCCTCTGTCATCCTTCTCTACTTCCCCTTCCTCTCTCCTTCTCCTCTCTCCCCTTTCCACTCCTCCTTTCTCTCCTCCTCTTCCCTACCTCCTTTCTTCCCTCTGTCATCCTTCTCTACTTCTCCTTCCTCTCTCCTCCTCTCTCCCCTTTACACTCCTCCTTTCTCTCCTCCTCTTCCCTACCTCCTTTCTTCCCTCTGTCATCCTTCTCTACTTCCCCTTCCTCTCTCCTTCTCTCTCCCCTTTCCACTCCTCCTTTCTCTCCTCTTCCCTACCTCCTTTCTTCCCTCTGTCATCCTTCTCTTCCCCTTCCTCTCTCCTTTTCCTCTCTCCCCTTTCCACTCCTCCTTTCTCTCCTCCTCTTCCCTACCTCCTTTCTTCCCTCCCTCCTCTACTTCCCACTCTTCCTCTCATTTACTTGGTGTATTTCAGCCTCTGAGCAAGCTCCGTTTTATGTTGATTGTCTTTATAATTCCTTTTCAATATACATATTTAATTTTAATATACATATCTTCCTCCTTTTTCTTTAAACGGGAGAAAAACAAAAAGTATACTTATATAGTAATTGTATTTTAACTCACCCCAGTCTGGCCTAGATGTAGATCTGGTTACAATTAATTCCCAGCTATTCTCATCATTATATTTATATAATTAGGCATCCTTACACGACCCAAATTTGTGATTCTGTCTTTAAATGTCAGTAATTCCCCATTGTAAGCATATTTCATGTCCCCTCTCCATTTTTCCATATCTTGCCTTGGGTTATCCTTAATTGTCTCTAAATAACAATCCTTACTGTTCGATGTTCATCACAATTCCTTTAATCTACTATATAGAATCAGCGGCCCAATTCTTCGGAGGCTTCTGGCTCATTTCACAATTGGGGAAATTAAGTCCCATGTAGTCTTTGACTTACAACAGTCCCATTTTAATGTCCTATATTCTTTGCCCTTGCCACCTTCCCCTCTTCTTCCCATTGCAACTCTGGGAAACTGAGCCTGAAAATCCGAAGGCCTTATGGTGCCTTTTTTTTGGGGGGGGGGGAGGAGTTCCTGGGTGTAGCACCCATTGCTAGGCGACTTTCTGCAGAAACTGGGTGCGTTAAGAGTTGTGCTCAAGGGTTGTGAGTAATGCTGCCGCTTGAGTGGGAAGGAACCAGTCGTTGCCAGTCGCAAGAGGTGGTGAAGTCAATTCCGTGAACTGGTGGTGCAGCTGCTAGGCTGGGGGGGGGGGCACAGTTTGCTACGTGGAGCACAGCTGGATTGGGGAACTGGAGAAGAACAAGACGATTTAGGACTTTGCAGAGAAGAGCAACTCAGATGATTAAAGGCCTGGGGACTAAAACATGGATCGGGTGGCCGGATTAACAGTGTGGGAAGGGATCTTGGAGGTCATCTAGTCCAACCCCCCTCCCCAGCAGGAGACCCTACACCGTTTCTGATAGAGGGCAGTCCAGTCTCTTCTTGAAAGCCTCCAGTGATGAAGCTCCCACAACTTCCGAAGGCAACTTCTGTTCCATGGGTTGATGGTTCTCACTGTCAGAAAGTTCTTCCTAATTTCCAGGTTGAATCTCTCCTTGGTCAGTTTCCATCCATTCTTCCTTGTCTGGCCTTCAGTGGCTTTGGAAAATAGCTTGACCCCCTCCTCCTCTCTGGGGGAAGCCCTTCAAATATTGGAAGATGCTCTCCTGTCTCCCCTGGTCCTTCTCTTCCCTAGACCAGCCAGGCCCAGTTCCTGCAACCGTTCATTGTATGTTTTAGTATCCAGGCCTTTGATCATCTTAGATAGATTCAGATTAACAGAGTTGGAAGGGACCTTATAGGTCATCTAGTCCAACCCCCCTCCCAAGCAGGAGACCCTACACCATTTCTGAAACCATTCCAGTCTCTTCTTGAAAGCCTCCAGAGATGAAGCTCCCACAACTTCTGAAGGCAACTTCTGTTCCATGGGTTGATAGTCCTCACTGTCGGGAAATTCCTCCTTATTTCCAGGTTGAATCTCTCCTTGGCCAGTTTCCATCCATTGATCCTTCTCTGGCCTTTGGGGGCTTTGGAGAAGAGGTTGCCCCCCTTCCTCCTCTCTGGCAGCCCCTCAAATATTGGAAGATGCTCTCCTGTCTCCCCTGGTCCTTCTCTTCCCTAGACTAGCCAGGCCCAGTTCCTGCAGCCGTCCATCGTATGTTTGAGCCTCCATTCTCCTCATCATCCTGGTTGCTCTTCTCTGCACTCTTTCTAGAGTCTCCACATCTTGTTTATAGTGTGGTGACCAAAACTGGATGCAGGATTCTAGATGTGGTCTTACTTAAGATTTGGGTTTGGCTAGAGAAGAAGGACTAGGGGGGATGTGACAGCAGTCTTCCAATATCTCAGGGGGTGCCCCAAAGAAGAGGGAGTCAAGCTATTCTCCAAGGCACCTGAGGGTAGAGCAAGAAGCAATGGGTGGAAACTAATCAAGGAGAGAAGCAATTAAGGAGAAACTTCCTAATAGTGAGGACAATTAACCAGTGGAACTGCTTGCCACCAGAGGTTGTTGGTGCTCCATCAGTGGTTTTCAAGAAGCGATTGGATAGCCCCTTGTCTAGAATGATATGGGGGTCTCCCACTTGAGCAGGGGGTTGGGCTAGAACAGTGTTTTTCAACCTTGGCAACTTGAAGATGTCTGGACTTCAACTCCCAGAATTCCCCAGCCAGCATTCGCTGGCTGGGTAATTCTGGGAGTTGAAGTCCAGACATCTTCAAGTTGCCAAGGTTGAAAAACACTGGGCTAGAAGACCTCCAAGGCCCCTTCCAGCTTTGCTCTGACTGATTGATTGATAGTCCCACCCACTGCTCAAGCTGGTGAAAATGTAATATTATGCAGGTATGCAGGTGTGGTTCAGTCCTGCTGATAACCTGAACTTTAGTTCTGCCATCTCCACACATGTTCCTCTTGGCCAATCAGAATAATCTGATTTCTTTCTTTTTTAAAAAAGTTTTTTTAAATTTTAATTGAACAAAAAACTCACACACAAAAAAAGAATCATCCTTCATTACATCTTGTAGAAAGCGTGTCGATTGGTTACAGGTAACTTTCGTGCATTTTTCCTCCACAGTCATTACTGATAGTTCATATTAGATGATACCCTTTAAATCAAAAAATCTTTGTATATCTTACTATCAAGGTACCACAATTCTCATTTGACTACAATTATTTGAACGTGCTTTTACCTCAAATCCTTCATACTTAAAGACACAGCCACATAAGGGCATTCATTAGCTAATTTCAAAAAAAACCCTCCAATAACATTACACCTTTATGGCATCTTTTAAGTAAAAGTCGATTAATAAAGTTTCTAAACCTTTCCCTCCCCCCTTTTCGCCCCCAATTCACTATTTAGAATTTATATCCAAGTTACTTTAGCCAATACTATAGCATGTATATATTGTTAAACAATGTCCATTGACATTTCCTTGTTGTTATTATAATTGGCTAAAAATAAATTTACTATTTACGTCCCATAGAATCATCTGATCTCTGACCAATAGTGACTTACGACCAGTCTTCGCTGTTACGACCGGTGCAGCAACCTGGGTCAAAATTTGGCATGCATTTATGAGAGTTGGAAATGTTCCAGCCAGGGTTTCCCCATTTTCAATCTTCACATCTGGCTTCCGCCAAGTATTGTCCCTGGAGAAAGCTGGGTTCACTTAATGACCAAGTGAGTCACACGGCAAGCGCAGAAATTCGCTTAACATCTGGCTGGGGAATTCTGGGAGTTGAAGTCCACAGGACTTAAAGTCGCCAAGGTTAAGAAATATTGAATTAGCGGAACAGAAGCTGCCTTCAGAGGTTCTGGGTTCTCCATCCCTGGAGTTTTTTTTAAGAAGAGACTGGACTGCCCTCTGTCAGAAACGGTGTAGGCTCTCCTGCTTGGGGAAGGAGGGTTGGACTAGAAGACCTCCAGAGGTCCCTCCAATCGTGTTATTCTCTCGTTCTCCTTGTGGATCATTTTTCCTCCCCAATTCAGGAAAGAGGCTTTTGTTGGCTCTTGCTGTGTGAGAGTACACATATATCCCTAGTCTGGAGCAGCGCATAGCCAGAGCATAAGTTGGTGGTGTTTGCTCAGCGCAGTGCCCTGCTCATCCCTGGGCTTCCCTCCCCCTCCCCTTCTTCTCTCCCCCCCTCCCCCCAACACCTCTGGCTCCCACCCAGCCCATCTGGAGCCTGGCTCGGCTGGCCTGTTTGTTACTCTTTCAATCAGCTGTATGCGCGGCTCTGGAATGTGCACCGCATTTAACCTGAGCTTCCCCAGGTGTACAGAGGCGCCAGCGTGTCTGCGGCAAACTTCCCAGCCTGCCTCCTCCTTTTGGCACGGCTGCACTTATCTAAACATGACTCTCCACTCCCCCCCACACCCCCCAGTGGGTGAGCAAACACACCCACACACCCCCTTGCACACCCCTGGGTGTGTGCTGTGCACACAGCTGCTGCCTTGCTCAGCTCAGGAGTCCTCTCTCTCTCCCTCCCTCCCTCCCACAGCTGAGCCAGCCGGCCACACGTGAGTTTGGACACAGAGCAAGGCGGGGAGAGGAGGAATTGGTGGGGGAAGAAGAAAAGATTCTCCCCATGCCTTTTAAAATATATATATATAATTTGAATGTAATGAATGTAGGCCAATTTTACTGTATTGGGATCAGGTTGCAGAATCCTATCAGTTATTCTTCCAAGACTATTTTTATTTTATTTTATTTTATTTTATTATTTTATTTTGTTTTATTTTATTATTTTATTTTGTTTTGTTTTATTATTTTATTTTGTTTTATTTTATTATTTTATTTTGTTTTGTTTTATTATTTTATTTTGTTTTATTTTATTATTTTATTTTGTTTTATTTTATTATTTTATTTTGTTTTATTTTATTATTTTATTTCATTATTTTATCTTATTTTATTTTATTGTATTTTATTTTATTGTATTTTATTTTTTTATTTTATTTCATTTATTTTATTTTATTTTTTATTTTATTTTTTATTTATTTTATTTTATTTCATTTCATTTATTTCATTTCATTTTTTATTTTATTATTTTATTTATTATTGTTTGATTTTATTTATTGTTATTATTTTAATTATTTGATTTTAATTAATTTATTATATTTTATTTTACTTTATTATTTGATTTTATTTATTTCATTTTTTCTTTTCATTTTTAAATTAACTTTATTTAATACCTTTATATGAGCATGATTTTCACGTCCACTTTTTCAAAAAAATATAATTTATTTGATTTTATTATAATTTATTACATTTATACCAGTTTCCCTTCTCCTTTTATAAAAAATATTCTATATTAGTAATTGATTACATTTGTACAAGTTTTTCCTGTCTCCTTTTTGAAAAATTATTATTATTATTATTTATTCTACCTACCACCCATCTCACCAATAAATACAGGTAGTCCTTGACTTATGACAACAATCAAGCCCCAAGTTTCTGTTGCTAAGCAAGACAGTTGTTGAATGAGTTTTGCCTCATTTGACCACCTTTCTTGCCGTCGTTGCTAAGTGAATCGCTACACTTGTGAAATTGTCACACGGTTGTTAAGTGAATCTGTCTTCCCCACTGACTTTGCTTGTTAGGTCCGCGTGACCCTGGGGTCACGGCAACCGTCGTAAGTGAGAAAAAAAATGATCATACGTCCCTTTTGATTCAGTGCCGTTGTAACTCCGAATGGTCACTTCATTGGTGCCCCATTGGGGTTCAAAGGCTGCCTCGGTCTTTGACTTCCTCTGTTGTAAGTTGAGGACTATCTGTAAGGGGATTCTGGGGCAGCTTACAATCGAAGGGAAAAAGAATGAAAATGTTAAAAGCGCTAATCCAGGAGAGAAGAAATCTGGAATATTATTTACGTACACATAGTAATCCTTCAACTTTGAATATTTACGCGTACTTATATATAATAATATTTTGTGCACATAATAATCTTTCAACCTAATATTTACCTGTACATGGTAATAGTAATCCATTGAATGGAATGGAATAGGGTATAAAAATAGGGAATGGAAAAATTGATTTGATTTGATTTGATTGCTGCCCTTTTCCCCCGAAGGGGACTCAGGGCGGCTCACAATTCAAATCAGGGAAGGGAAATACAGACAAAAGGGAAAAAGGGAATATAATAGCAATAGCAGTTAGACTTATATACCGCTTCATAGGGCTTTCAGCCCTCTCTAAGCGGTTTACAGAGTCAGCATATCGCCCCCAACAACAATCCGGGTCCTCAATTTCACCCACCTCGGAAGGATGGAAGGCTGAGTCAACCTTGAGCCTGGTGGGATTTGAACAGCCGAACTGCAGAACTGCAGTCAGCTGAAGTAGCCTGCAGTGCTGCACTCTAACCACTGCGCCACCTCGGCTCATCTGAATAAGAATAAGAATGAAATGAGAATGGAATGGAATAGCATAGCATTGAATTGAATTCTTTAGTGGCCAAGTGTGACTGGACACACAAGGAATTTGTCCTTGAGAATAGAATACATTCATTAAAACTCAAAAAGACGAAACACTTGGTGATAATCATAGTTACCAATAAGCTTCCTCACAAAGAGGAAGGGGTCAGATTATTCTCCAAAGCACCTGAAGGGCAGGACAAGAAGCAATGGGTGGAAACTAATCCAGGAGAGATTCAACCTGGAATTAAGGAGAAACTTCCTAAAAGGGAGGACAATTAACCAGTGGAACTGCTTGCCACCAGAAGTTGTAGTGGCTTCCTTACTGGAGATTTTTTAAGAAGAGACTGGACAGGGGGGGGCTAAACTTTTTGTTGTCGCGTGCCTGCACCCATAATGCAATGCGTGTGCCCCCCCCAGTGCATGCCTGTGCAACACGCATGACCCCTGCACTCCCCCACTGCACGTGCCCCCCCGCCCATTTTTGGCTTCCAGATTGGTCCAGGACGGCTTCCAGGCCGAAAACGCGTCATGGGCAGCTTTGCACGCCCCCCCACCCCACCCCATTTTGGTTTTGGAAGTCCTCCTGCCCCAACCTGGAAGCCAAAAGGGGCGCAGGGGTGCTGCGTGCGACCCCAAAATGCAAAGTGAGCATCCCGCACACCCGCGCACTGCCTCCCCGCGAAGGCATGAATGCATCCCCCGGATGTGCCCCCTAAATGCAGGGCAGAGACTTGGATACCAGCTGGTCGGTGGGAGACGGTGCGCGCATGGACGGGTGCCACGGCTGCTGTGCCCGCAGAGAGGGCTCTGTATGCCACTTGTGGCCCGCGTGCCATCGTTTCACCATCCCGGGTGTAAGGTCGTCTACTTGAGCAGGGGGCTGGATTAGATGACCTCCAAGGACCCTTCCAGTTCTACTCTGATTGATTAATGGATTGAAATGGTCTAGGATCTCCTGATTGAGCAGGGGGCTAGACTAGAAGACCTCCAAGGTCCCTTCCAACTCTATTCCGATTGATTGGTTTGATTGATTGAAATGCCCTAGGGTCCCCTGATTGAGCAGGGGGCTGGACTAGATGACCTCCAAGGCCCCTTCCAGTTCTACTCTGATTGATTAATGGATTGAAATGGTCTAGGATCTCCTGATTGAGCAGGGAGCTAGGCTAGAAGACCTCCAAGGTCCCTTCCAACTCTATTCCGATTTGATTGGTTTGATTGATTGAAATGCCCTAGGGTCCCCTGATTGAGCAAGGGGCTGGATTAGATGACCTCCAAGGCCCCTTCTACTCTGATTCCAATAAAAGCAGTTGCTTTGGTATTTGAGAAGGTTGAGCCTCCTTGGTGCAGCCTTGGCAAGCTTTCCTTGGGAGGGGATTATGGGTCAGGGGTCCCTTTCTGGCCAAGATTTGGGATCGAATCCCTGGGAATCCTGCAGTTTTTGGTTCTTTTTTTTAAAACTGTTTTTCAGATTTCTTTTTCCAGCTGTTGTTTCTGCTGTTTCTTTTCACACGAAAAGCCTCCTTGCTCGATACAGCTTGCTAAGCCCCACCGAAACGAAAACAGCTGCGTCCCATTTCCAACACGTTGCATCTCCCGAGTTGCTAAACTCCAGGTTGGAAAACGTGAGTTCAGGATGGGTCAAATCGGAGGAAGCCAATCGGCGTCGAATCTTTGGAGGGAGGTCCTCGGCTTACGACGCTAACGGGGGCCCCTGGCGTTCTGTTGCTGAGCGGGACTCTCGTTCGGCGAATTCGGCCTGATTTTACGACCTTTCCTGCCACCGTGGTGAAGCGAGTCAGTGCCGTTGCAAAGCTAGTCACACGGTCGTTAAGTGAATCTGGCGCTTCCCCGCTGACTTTGCTGGTCAGGAGGTCGCGGAAGGGTGACCCCCGGGGACGCTGCCACCATCATAAATATGAGTCGGCTGTTGCCAAATGTGTGAGTTTTGGTCGCGTGACCGTTGGGGAATGTCACAATGGCCGTAAGTGTGAAAAATGGTCATCAGCCACTTTTTTCAGCGCTGTGAATTCAACTTTGAATGGTCACTAAATAAATGGCTGTAAGTCGAGGACTACCTATAACCTGTAAAGGTGTGGTCAATTCGCAACAGAAACAACAGATGGAAACTAATCCAGGAGAGAAGCAACGTGGAATTAAGGAGAAACTTCCTAACAGTGAGGTCAATTAACCAGTGGAACTGCTCGCCACCAGAAATCATGGGTGTTCCATTACTGGAGGTTTTAAGAAGAGACTGGACAGTCATCTGTCAGGATAGGATAGGATAGGATAGGATAGGATAGGATAGGATGCTGTGAGGTCTCCTACTTGAGTAGGGGGTTGGACTAGATGACCTGCAAGGTCTCTTCTCTTCTCATCTATTATTCTATTCTATTCTATTCTATTCTATTCTATTCTATTCTATTCTATTCTATTCTATTCCATTCCATTCCATTCCATTCCATTCCATTCCATTCCATTCCATTCCATTCCATTCTTTCTATTCTATTCCACATTCTTCTCTATTCTATTTACTATTCTATTCCATGTTTTGTTCTATTCCGTTCCATTCCATCTATTCTATTCTATTCTATTCTATTCTATTCTGTTCTGTTCTGTTCTGTTCTGTTCTGTTCTATTCTATTCTATAATTCTATTCTATTCCATTCCATTCTTTCTATTATATTCCATTCCATTCTATTCTTTTGTTCTTAATTCTATTCTATTCCACATTCTACTATTTACTATTCTATTCCAGGTTCTGTTTTTTTCTGTTCTATTCTAATTCCATTATTCTGTTCTGTTCCGTTCCGTTCCATTCTATGAACTGCAGTGATTCACTTAACATCTCTGGCAGGAAAGGGGGTAAAATGGGGCAAAACTCACTTGACAAATGTCTCCCTTGGCAGCAGAAAATTGGGGCTCATTCGTGGTCGTAAATCAAGGACTGGCTGTGCTTCACCCATCCTCTTCTCCACCTGAAAGTTTAATTGCTTCGGAAGAAGAAAAGTTGGTTGCTACATAAGGGACTGATTGCTGAGTAAACAGGGGCAGAATTATATCCTTAAGTGAGCTAATTAGAGTTAAGTCCAGCAATTATAGGAGACATTATAGAAGGCATCAGTTTCTCAGGGAAAATAGAATAGCAGGCGTTTTCTTTATAAAGCACCCCAAGATAGTTTTGCAGGTTTTTTTGGGGGGGGGAGAAATGCAAGGAGGGTGTACAGACACACACACACACACACACACACACACACACACACACACACACACAGAGAGAGAGAGAGAGAGAGAGAGAATATATCTATATCTATGTCTATGTCTATGTCTATATCTATATCTATCTATTTATCTATCTATCATCTATCTATCTATCTATCTATCTATCTATCTTTTCTTATATCTATCTATCTATCTATCTATCTATCTATCTATCTATCTATCTATCTATCTATCTATCTTTTCTTATATCTATCTATCTATCTATCTATCTATCTATCTATCTATCTATCTATCTATCTATCTATCTATCTATCTATCTATCTATCTATCTATCTATCTAGGGGACATGCTGCTCCCTCCCATATTTGGCATACCAGGAGTTGTGACACAATAAATACCTATTTCCCTGGCTTAGCTGATCAAGGAGGAGAGCCTGTGGCTAATATTACTGCCTAAGATGTAATACAGCCCAGGTTCGATTCCCAGTAAGGGTATGGCTAGCTGATGAGAGCTAAATAGCTTGAAATAGATCTATACTAGTCTCCCTTTATTTATTTATCAGCACAAATGCAACACACACATAGACACACACATCATTTAAAGAAATATGTATTTCCTTAAATATGAGGCAGCCGTGTGCAAAAATGAATACAATCCTTGATTGTATCAACATAGGCACAGAATCAATATCACGCGACACATTAGACCACTTTATAAATCCTTAGTATACCACATTACAAAAAAGATGTTGGGGCTTTGGAAAAAAAGCAGAGAAGAGAAAACTAAGAGGATTAGGGGACTGGAGGCTAAAACATACGAAGAACGGCTGAAGGATTTGGATCCGGGCAGTTCTAGAGAAAAGACGGACCAGGGGAGACACGAGAGCTGCCTTCCAGTATTGGAGGGGCTGCCCCAAAGAAGAGGGGGTC
Source organism: Thamnophis sirtalis (assembly GCF_051295495.1). NCBI lineage: Eukaryota > Metazoa > Chordata > Lepidosauria > Squamata > Natricidae > Thamnophis > Thamnophis sirtalis. The sequence goes on from NW_028261387.1 coordinate 95,278,447, forward strand.
CACCTATGCTCCAATGCAGCAGAAGACAAGACCAGAAGCAATGGATGGAAATAATCAAGGAGAGAAGCAACCTGGAACAATCAACCAGTGGAACTGCTTGCCACCAGAAACTGTGCACGCTCCATCACTGGAGGTTTTTAAGAAGAGACTGGACATCCATTTGTCTGAAAAGTATATGATCTCCTGTTTGAGCAGGGGGTTGGACTAGAAAACCTCCAAGGTCCCTTTTCCAGCTCTATTCTGATTGATTTAAGGTCCTTTGGCCTTCTTTGCCAAGTGGATTCAGAGGAGGGGAGGGAGGGGAGGAGAGCCCCCCCCCCACTCATTGTTCAGCGCCGAAAAGGCCCAGCTGGTATGCAGACAAAGCCAGCGTCTTAGAGATAGAGAGATAGACAGACAGACGGACAGAAACATATAGAGAAAAGTGATGGATTACATAGATGGAGAGATATAGATAGATGATAAGATAGAATTCTAGATTTCTGTAGATAGATAATAGGTGATAGATGAGAGCGAGCGAGAGAGGACACAGGAGATAGATGATAGATAGATAGATAGATAGATAGATAGATAGATAGATAGATAGATAGATACCGGCAGATGATAAATTAGATATGATAGATAGATAGATAGATAGATAGATAGATGGATGGATGGATGGATGGATGGATGGATGGATGGATAGATAGATAGATAGATAGATAGATAGATGATAGATAGATAGATAGATAGATAGATAGATAGATAGATAGATAGATGATAGATAGATAGATAGATAGATAGAGAGATAGAGAGATAGATAGATGATAGATAGATAGATAGATAGATAGATAGATAGATAGATGATAGATAGATAGATAGATAGATAGATAGATGATAGATAGATAGATAGATAGATAGATGATAGATAGATAGATAGATAGATAGATAGATAGATAGATGATAGATAGATAGATAGATAGATAGATAGATGATAGATAGATAGATAGATAGATAGATAGATGATAGATAGATAGATAGATAGATGATAGATAGATAGATAGATAGATAGATAGATAGATAGATGATAGATAGATAGATAGATAGATAGATGATAGATAGATAGATAGATAGATAGATAGATAGATAGATAGATAGATATGGATGGATGGATGGATGGATGGATGGATGGATGGATGGATGGATGGATAGATAGATAGATAAAGATAGAGATAGATAGATAGATAGATAGATAGATAGATAGATAGATAGATAGATAGATAGATACCAGCAGATAATACATTAGATAGATAGATAGATAAACATCCAACCCAGGCTAATTTCAAACCCGCCTGGTGGCAATTCTTCCAGAGACTTTTGGAAAGGGTTGCAGCTGTTTCCTGTGGCCTTCCTGTTGCCCAATTCCCAGCTGGCCTGTGGGGAAGGCTCTGTGTGGTTGTGCGTGTGTTTGTGTGTGTGTGCAGTTGCGCACACACACACACACCAGCCTGCCAGCTTGCTTTGGAAACCTGCACAGTGTTAGAGGAAATCAGGGTTCGGCGGAATTTAAGCTGCTCGCGTCTTTTCTGCCCAGCTCCACTCTGGGAGAGTCCGAGGGTCCTTCGGTTGGACAGGGCAACGTGGAAAGGTCCAGCACTGATGATGTTACCCAGTTGGATCATGAAATGTCTGCAAGGAAACCACCAAGCTCAGAGAGCACCGAGGTCCCCAGAAGGCCTCCTCTTCCTCCAACCCCACTCCCTTTTAGCACTGATAATGTTCCCTAGTTGGGTCATGAAATGTCTGAAAGAAAACCACCAAGCTCAGAGAGCACCAAGGACCTCACAGCCTTCCTCCTCCTCCTCCTCCTCCTCCTCCTCCTCCTCCTCCTCCTCCTCCTCCATGCCTCCTCTTCCTTCTGCTCCACTCCACAAACTTCACTCCCTTGTAGTACTGATGATGTTACCTAGTTGGGTTATGAAATGTCTGCAAGAAAGGAACCAAGCTCAGAGAGCACCAATGATCCCACAGTCCTCCCTCCTCCTCCTCCTCCCTCCTCCTCCTCCTCCTCCTCCTCCTCCTCCTCCTCCTCCTCCTCCTCCAACCCTGCTCCCTTTTAGCACTGATAATGTTCCTAGTTGGGTCATGAAATGTCTGAAAGAAAACCACCAAGCTCAGAGAGCAAATGATCCCACAGCCTTCCTTCCTCCTCCTCCTCCTCCTCCTCCTCCTCCTCCTCCTCCTCCTCCTCCTCCTCCATGCCTCCTCTTCCTTCTGCTCCACTCCACAAAACTTCACTCCCTTATAGTACTGATGATGTTACCTAGTTCGGTAATGAAATGTCTGCAGGAAAGGAACCAAGCTCAGAGAGCACTGAGGACCCCACAGTCCCCCTCCTCCTCCTCCATGCCTCCTCTTCCTTCTGCTCCACTCCACAAACTTCACTCCCTTGTAGTACTGATGATGTTACCTAGTTGGGTTATGAAACATCTGCACGAAAACAAGCAAGCTCAGAGGGCACCCAGGACCCCTCCCCACATCTCAACCCTGAGCTACAAAGATTTTCCCCCTTTCTTGGTGGGAAGGACTCCGGGTGGTTTTGCAACGCAGCAGCTGGGGAACGCCAGCGTGCGACGCTGGGCTGGGCGTTAGGAAGCAGAGGGAGCTTTTGCAAAAGGAAAAGCCGCCGGTTGCATCAGCGGGGGGGGGGGGGGGGGGCGGCGGCTTGTGCAACCGGGCAGCTGCAGCTGCGGGCGAAGCTCCCGGGGTTGGTGAGCAGAGCAGAGGCAGAAGGGCACCGGGCACCCTGCCAGGCCCAGCTCCCTCTGCGCATCCTGTTCGGGGTGACTCAGCCGCTGCTGCAGCCTCCACTTCCGGGGAGCTATGGAAAGGGGGGGAAAGAAGGGAGACTGTCTGTCTGTGGGGGCGCAGCGGGGAGCTCAGTGGGATCAGGGAGGCTGCTGCGGGGATGGGGCCCTTCCCCAATGTGGCTGGGCAGTGGGAGGGGGAACCAGCCTGCACCCCCAAATCCCATCCCGCAATGGAGGGTCTAGCTAGGAAAAGTCTTCACCACGTTGGATTCTTTTTATATACACACACAGACACATTTTTTTATTTTCTTCATTTTCATAACATAGAACCCCATGTCTACTATTATATAGCCAACATGGCATTGTATTATTAAATGTTTACATCAATTCGTCTTGCCATCAATTCCCAAAAACCAATTATTGGCTCTTCTGCTCTCCATACAACATATTTGTACCTTATCCATCACTTTCTTCTCCCTCTCTCCTCCCCTCCCTACCTCCTTTCTTCCCTCTGTCATCCTTCCTTCTCTATTTCCCCTTTCTCTCTCCTTCTCTCTCCCCTTTCCACTCTCTTTTCTTCCTCCTCTTCCCTACCGCCTTTCTTCCCTCTGTAGTCCTTCTTCTTCTGCTTCCCCTTCCTCTCTCCTTCTCTCTCCCCTTTCCACTCCTCCTTTCTCTCCCTCCTCTTCCCTACCTCCTTTCTTCCCTCTATTGTCCTCTTCTCTACTTCCCTTCCTCTCTCCTTCTCCTCTCTCCCTTTCCCACTCCTCCTTTCTCTCCTCCTCTTCCCTACCTCCTTTCTTCCCTCTGTCGTCCTTCTCTTCTCAACTGCCCTTCCTCTCTCCTTCTCTCTCCCCTTTCCACTCTTCCTTTCTCTCCTCCTCTTCCTACCTCCTTTCTTCCCTCTATTGTCCTCTTCTCTACTTCCCCTTCCTCTCTCCTTCTCTCTCCCCTTTCCACTCCTCCTTTCTCTCCTCCTCTTCCCTACCTCCTTTCTTCCCTCTATCGTCCTATTCTCAACTGCCCCTTCCTCTCTCCTTCTCTCCCCTTTCCACTCCTCCTTTCTCTC